>NW_019384960.1:228920-263100 GCF_000671375.1 Centruroides sculpturatus | reverse complement strand
AATAAGGCAAGGAATAGAATGCAACTCTCTCTTCTAGATGCAATTATTTGGATTAGGTCACAACTTTTGTTCTCGTATATATGTTGCAAAGAATTTGTCCCTTTACATAAAATGTTAGAATGTTTTACTTCTGAGAAACTGTATTCCCCTGATTCAATTTCTTACCTTAATCATCAAGATGTGCTTGTTCGGGAAGAAGCATTAATATAATAAAATAGCATTAAGTATACTTAAAGTATAATGTATATAAAATATATAATAAATTTTGGCTTTTTTCTGGTTTTTTTTTACCTTAGTTGGCAAACTTTAAGGTTTTCTATAAAAAAATAATAAAACATTTAAGTGACAGATATGATTTCTCAAAAAACACCGTTCACTATAAAATGACAAATTGAGCCTAACAAGTGTCATACGTTTTGAAGAGTTCTGCGATGGGGTGAAGGCATTTAACATTCCTGATATATACCTGTATAAATGAATTATACGAAGAGTATGGGTTTGTGAAGCCCATTATAAATAATCCTGAGATGGTAAACAGCAGCTGCGAAGAACGCTGTCTGAAGTTATTTAATAAAGGTGACTTAGAGATTTCTTTTTAGTGCTTATACGTTCTCCATAGCATGTAGCAATGCTCATGCCGAACGAATTTTCTCAATGATGATTTTAGTATGAAGAAATGAGAGAAATCGTTTGAAAGACTCTGTCAAAGCAGAACTCCAAATATGTAATAACTTCACAGAAGAATGTTCAGTTATATACAAAACACTTCTTGTCAACAACAAACTACTGAAAATGGCGAGAAAAGAACAGAAATATAAAAAAGGAGACAGCCATGCCCTCAGTATTGTTTTGTTTTTCTTTTGTTTTTTAAATAAAATACTTAATTTTTGTTTTTTTTTCTCGACATTTAATACTTTAATTATAGTTTTCGACGTTTAATATTATCACTGATTATTGAACATTCCATACACCTATTTTTTCGTATATTATTTACACATGTGTAAAAAATGGAAACCACAATGATCAACGGGGTTCTCAGGGGTTAGCCCCAACAGTTTCCTCCCTTTCAGACATTGAATGATGGCCACCCTATATAAAATTCATTTTTGTTTTATCAAACTGGAATTAAGAAACATAGAGTAAGAATGGCTTTGTCAACGGCTGAAGAACAGTATCTCAACGTCAAGCTCGACTTGAAGCTCCTCTCAATTCTTCAACTTCATTTACTCTTAAAGATATTCCGTCATGTTTGGGGAAAGAACTTCCAGCACATTATAAGTGAAGGTACAGACTAAAGGAAAGCAGAGACTGAAACTCCCATTTATGTTATCGATTTTAAAATCACGTGATGAATTTAAACCAACCACAATACAGTACACAACTATTCCAAACTCGGTTACATGGCACCGCCATTGAATTCTTATAGCGTCGTGTAAACCTTACGTCACGGGTTAAATTTATTCTTTTCGATTTATTTCTTAATACAAATATTTGTATCTAGAATATAAAAAATAAAAAAATAACGATTGAACGTATAAATATATTTATTTTAATATTGTATTAAAACAATAAATAACAAAACAAAAATAAACTCGTAGTATAAAGAATTTTATTAATTTATTTTATTATTTTATTATATATTTATTTTATACAGTAATTGAAAATTATAATAAGAAAATATTTTATTATTCATACATTTAATTATACATTAGATTTAAGTGAAACATTACTGACATAAACATATAAAAAAACTTTTTTTTATCCTGAGAAAATTTTCATAAATTATTCATTATTTTGCAAAAGTGCTTAATTAAAACTCTTGACATTTTTCTTCAGACAATACAGTTATTTCGCTTTATATTAAAGACTTTGTGTTCATAATGTTAAGTCTCTTTGATACACGTTATACTTAAAATTAATAATAAAAATAAAAAGTCCGCATTATTCCATATCTTCTAGTACATATATTAAAGTAATAGAAATAAAATAAAATAATTATTTTAAAGTATGTAAATTATTTTGAGGCATTTCACAAAAACAATTCCATTGTGAAAGATGACTTCACACGAAAACATTTAAAAGGAACATTTCTTAACGCATAATTCGGAATTTGTCTTCATGTGCGTAATTAATCGAATCTGTTTTCTAAATGTCTTCTTGTATATTTTGCATTAATGTTTATTTCCTGTGGAACAAAAAGTATTAATGATTTTGGAATTCGGCTGTTGATGTATATTTATATCAACAGCCGAATTACAAACTTATCAATGTCTTTTCAATTCACAGGAAATAAACTTCAAAACAGCTTTTTACAAATGTCACAACAGAAATGAATTTGATTATTAAAAATAATCAAACGCTTCTCTAAAACTCCCACAAACGTAAAAGTCTGTTTACATATATTACATTGTTAAGGTAATTGGGGTGTATTTCTAAACAAAAAAATTTAAATGTAATTTCAGTTTAGTTTCCGTTTTAAATCTGCTTTTACCATTTTTCCAAAAATGCGATTAATTCTGATAAACGATTTGATCGCTTAATAAGACTTTTAAAGTAACATTCCTTGTTACGGACGCAACGAAGATTGTCTTCGTTACATTTTAATACATGTCTATTGGTAAAAAGTCTATTGCATTTCTCACAACGAAACGGTTTTTTGTCTTAATGAATTTTCTGGTGATTAATTAAGTTGCGTTTACTTTTAAATTCTTTATTACAAATATTACACTTTTCAATGTGAATATTCGAATGTTCTTTTAGCATGGATTCAGTCTTGAAATGCTTCTTACAAATATAGCATAAATACATATTTTCATGTTTAGTAAGACAATGTTTGGCTAAAGCAGTTGTATCGATATAACCTTTTTTACATATGTCACAAACATACTTTCTTTTATCGCTATGAATATTTTTATGCTGTTTCAATAAATGTGTTGTCTTGAAATATTTGTTACACATATGACAATAATATTTACATTTATTCTTGAATATACGAATATGCCGTTTTAAATTAGCACTACGTTTAAAACTTTTGTTACATACCTGACAAGTATGGTTAAATAGATTATTATGAACTACTTTATGTCGTGCCAAATAGTGTTTTGTTTTAAAATATTTGTTACATATATCACAAGAATATTTTAATTTGTTGCTGTGTCTACGAATATGAAGATTTAAATGAATACTGCTTTTAAAACTTTTGTTACATATGTGACAAGTATGGTTAAATTCATTATTATGAACTACTTTATGACGTTCCAAATAGAATTTTGTTTTAAAACGTTTGTTACATACTTGACAAACATAGTTACGTTCATCAGTATGAAATACATAATGCGATTTTAAATGGTCGTTCCGTTTGAAACTCTTATTGCAAATATCGCATTTGAAAGGACGGTCTTCACTATGTGTTTGTTCATGTTGCAACAATATACCCTTCCTCTTAAATTCTTTACCACATATCTTGCAGGCATGTACTTTGTGTGTACTCTTGTGTCTTTCTAAACGGCCCTTACCATATGGAACGCGCTTACCACAAATGTCGCAACACACATTTTCTCGTTGGATATTAGATTTTTTACAATGACTAAGTTTATGCTCTCGCAAACAGCGTTTTGATTTAAAGTATTTCTTACACATGTCACAGAAATGTTTGTATTCATCGTTGTGTGTATTAATATGCTGATTTAAACCAGAACTGCGTTTAAAACTTTTGTTACATATGTGACAAGTATAGTTACGTTTATGAGTTTGGTGATGGGTTTTTAGTTGGTATTCCGATTTAAAATATTTGTTACATATATTACAAGAATAATTGTGTTCAACATTGTGTATACGAAGAATGTGCCTTTTTAAATCACCATTTCGTTTAAAACTTTTGTTACATACCTGACAAGTATAGTTAAATTTATCATTATGAATTATTTTATGATTTATTAAATAATATTTTGTTTTAAAACGTTTGTTACACACTTCACAACAATAGTTATGTTCGTCAGTATGAGTTTCGTAATGTGTTCTTAAATTGTCTTTCGATTTATAACTCTTATTGCAAATATTACATTTGAAAGGACGGTCTTCACTATGCGTTGTTTCATGACGTAATAACGAATAATTACACTTAAATTCTTTTCCACATATCTTGCAGGCATGAACTTTACCATTTTTTGGAGATGACTTCACTTCATTCCCAGATGGCTGCAAACGTAAATTCCTATGAGAGATTTCGTTTTCATTTCCAATTTTGTGTCTTTTCGCGTGTCTTCGCAAAAGAAATTGCCACAAAAACTTTTTATTGCAGGTTGTGCAGCAAAATGGTTTTTTTCTAATGTGACACAACAGATGTGTTTGTAATATCCTCTTATTTGTAAAAGTCTGTTGACATAAATCACACGTAAATTCTTTTTTAGAATGAGATGCAAACATAACCTTGAAGTATTTCGTTTTAATCTTTTCATGAATTTTGTTGAGTTTTCTACTAGAAAGAACGTATTTGCTTGTTTTGATATTATATATGAGACGTTTTTGTTTTTCTGAATTGTGCTGAATATCGTGTTCCTCAATTTGCTCTTCCTCCTCAACTAAAAGTTTAAAAAATATCATAAATGAAAAACCTATTATATTAGAATAAATATAACATAGCTTTAATATTAAAATATTACTGCTGTAGTAATATAAATGGTGAAGTATACCTATGTTTTTCATTTAAAAGCAAGGCATTGTTTGTTGTTTGCATTAAAATAAAACATTTTTTTACCATAAACTGATTGAAAATTGTGTGCTTTTAGAGAGAGGAAGAAAACATTACTGTAAAAAAAACGTTCCACTGCAAAAGTCTACGAATTTTAAGTAGAGAAGAAAAATAAATGGATTCTTAAGATTTTTTAAATCAAAATTCGTTAATTTGAGCGTATGTCTTGTAGATCTGTACAACGTTTTTCAAGAATATTAGCGACGTATTAGAAAACACGATCTTAATATTTACTTAATTATGTCATTAAATAAGTTATATAGCTGTCGTTTACTTTGTTTTAATACATTTTCTTTGTTATTTTAGTGAATCCATAAACAACGCAAGATAACATGAATCGTTAAATCACAAGTCATGAGTTGTGATTTAATGATTCTGATTATTCTAACATTGTTTTATTAAGTTCAAATTTATATTAATACGATGCAGGTAGTTACTTGTAATTCTCTAATATTACATCCCAGTTAAATGTATGACAGTTGAAACTTGAATGCAGTTCTTTAGCTGCCCTCTAAATAATATTAATATAAAAAATTTAAATTAAGTAACATGTTACTTACTTTGGATGGTCATTTCATTCCTATTAGAGTTTTCGTCCAGAATGAATAATTCATTGTTGACAGGCTAAATAATATACAAACAATACATAACAATCACGAATAATCACTTATGACACATATAAAGCAGTAACGAGTTGTTCAACTTTCCCAGCAACGTTTCAAACAGGGTGAACAAAATCGTGCACTCCCCAAACACTAACATCCATACATACAGATAAGACTTATTGTTTTTTTTTTTTTGCATTTTTCGATGTTTGAAAGTATTCTAAGTTTAAAAATGTAAAAATTTTTGGGAGTCATTTTTTACGATCGTTATACTTTCCCTGTGTTATATATAAGAGTCGGAAAAGTAATATAAAAGTCATTACACACTTGTATATTACAAATGTGTAATTTGTGATTTCATATATACGCTACATATTAGAAAATTGCATTAAAATTAATTGTTTTGAAAATTTTATTGAAATTATTTACTCTTTTGGGGAAATTAACAAAATAACAAGCGATACTCTTCACTTTCCATCTTGTCCATTAAAAAAAAATATTACTAATGAAGTAGGCTGATTTTGCTACAAATCTATGATATTTGTAAAATAATTTAGTCCAGTAAAAGCCCACAGAGTAGATTTTTACACCTAATGAATTTCATAATTCGTTGTAAAACTGTTTTGCTCATTTTATTACATTTAGAGAGGTTGCAGCCGAAGTACAAACTTTAAACTTGTACGGGAAGCAGAAGTATACGTTTGACGTTTGAACTCCAAGTAAAACACGTTGCGTCACAAGGTGATGTCACGCACTAATTCATGTGATAAAATGGCGGAAACATCTAAGAACGGCGAAGGTTACCAGCGAAAGTAAACTATTAAAAAATAATTATAAACAAGTAAACTATTATAAACGTATTAAACAATTTAAAAATATTTAGAGAATGTTTAATAACAGTAAATAATTATTTAGCGTCGATTCTCCTACCGTAAATATATAACCGTAGGAAAATTCCAATGCGTTTTCTCTGTTTTAAAGACATTCTTTTGTTAAGGGAAATAGCGGCTAAATACGAAAGCAGCTTGGAAAATTATCTTTCGAAATTTATAAACGTGTTATATATTGTTAATGGCAGAAGATGCCGTAAAAGAACAAACTTCTACACGATTAAGCTGTGATAAACACAAATATATAAAAATTCTATAAGCACTTTACATCATTTGCAAGATCGGCAACTTCTTTTTTTTTGTAAACTTGTAATTATTTTAATTATTTTTATTAAAGTTGCCCCTGGTATAGGGGCAACAGTAATGGGGCAAGATAGGCACGTATATAAAATTATGTTATTAACAATGTATAAGTTGGAATTCACTATTAAAACAAAGAAATACAAATCCAACACCCATTTAATATTATTACAACGAAATGCAAGTTCAAAGACATATATACATGAATAACAAATGCAAACATGTTTTCATTTATCATCTGTTTGATTTTTATCCTTTGCTTCTAATGTGGCTTTATGTTGCCGATCTTACCCCGCTAGTCATGATTTCGAAACATTAAGTACAACCCTGAGAACAGAATGCCAAGCCACGATCTGGCCACGTGAATAAGTTGAAGTTACATCCTTCTAACAGGAAAAGTAACTTTCGTTATCATGGAATTATAACAAAACCTGCCAATTCAATATAAATGGAAAAAAAATATTATATGGAATTGAACGAAAATGAAAATTTGCTTGATAATTCAACTACGCTTGTTGGAGAACAATAAAAACACTACACTCAACAAGCCACCAATGAAACTCAACTGCCTAACCTATAATCAAAGTTTTTTTTAATTTGTTTTTTAAAAAAAGCGCTTGACAAACTTGCCCCGCATGCCGAAGTTGCCCCGATCTCCCCTAATCGGTGTTTATCTAAGTAATCTTTTCATAGTACTGTATTATAAAAATAAAAAAAATCTGGTATTTTGTTCATCGTCGTTTCAATGATTCACAAAGTAAATTTTGCCAAGAGTTTCGTAATTCTTGGGTCTGCCTGTATGTCGGGTGACCTTCCTAAAGATGTGGCTGCATGTTATGTATACATAAGAAGATAAAGAACTGAAATCCGGTCATTTTTCACCCTTTCATTTTTTGCAAATTTTCAGTTTTTGACATCTTCTACACCAAAAAAAAAAACATGGCAATAAATTCCGTAAATGTGTATGTGTGGGCGTGTATTTTGGCGTCTGTTTCATTTATTATTTCACAATTAAAGATAAAAAACGAAATTTAGCACCGTTCGTTGTGTATAAGGAGCATTAATGCAATTAAATTTTGATAATAAAACGTCGAGGAATGATGAGATAAAAATACGCAACGTAAAAAATCTGGAGTTGGATTGGACTGAATGGCGATTTTATTTGTTATTAGCATCTATAATTCTTTTTGAAATGCATTTGTATCATTAAAATTAAACATTTCTTCATTTTATAATAATTAAAATTATTCAGAGTTTTTATAACAGATGGCATTACGCAATTTTATTTATTTATTACGATTAATAATATAAATGTTATTTTTTAAATGAAATCTCTTAACAGCCAGAAGACTTACGCCACTCTTTGTCAGATATTTTCTTATATAATACATATTTTTTATTTAACACAGAATACACCTAAAATATTATGTTAGTGATGTTTTTCACCATTCAGAAAACTAAGTTAATATTAAAATTTCATTATGATATATTTCGAAATTTGTATTACTTACCATTAGCTGTTCATTATCATCAGGAAGATGAACAACTTCTTTATGATCTTCATTCTTTACTTCAATCTTCAATCTTTTCAAAACAACTTTACATTCAGTTTTTATACAATGTTTTACATCATAAATCTCTTTTACTTCTTCTTTCTTGATATCTACAGTAGAATTTACAAAGTTTTTGTGTTAAAGGATTCTAAGAAAAACTTGAAATATAACATAAAACTGAGCATATTTTCAATAATTAACATAACAATATTAAATTACATGTTTCACTACATCATTTATTTGTGATTACAAGCCGAAAACTATCACTGCGTATTGGTGTAATGTGTGACACAAATTATAATAAATATGATTATAAACGTTTTTCGTTATTAAAGTAAACCAGCAGAGTGCTTAAGTTTTCCGGAAACATTAAAATCTACGTGTGGCGCCATCTTATAATAATTTGTTTAAAATATTTTTATATTTTTAACTGTTATAGGATAAATTTAAAAAAAAAATGCTTAATTTTAAAGATAAAGATGAGTTTTATAAGAAATTGTAAATGAGAAAATGAGTAAACTCCTTATTAAGTCCGACCCTACTGAAGATAGACACGACCCCCCTCCACGTTTAATCACAAAAACTAAAAAGCATCAATCCCTTTAATAAAGAAACCTTCATTGTAAATTTCAGAAATTTTCTACAAAAAGCTCTGTAATTATTACACTTTAGAAAGAATGAAAAAAATCATCGTGCCCCTTCACACACGCTGACATTTATGCATACAAAAAATCTCCGAAATTTTTTTTTTCATTTCTCGACGTTTTACGCTGTTCAAGAAAGCGTAAAACGAAGTTTAAAAATGTAATAATATTCGGGGGAATTATTCTCTGACCGACTTCCTTAATCTTATATATTACAGCCGAAAAAGTAAAACATATCTTAAGTGTTATATAATTACGGATTTAAACATTTTCACGTTGAAATTTACAATTATCACACTTACTATTTATTCTCGTAGATGTTATAAAATATCACAAGGAAGTTACGTTAATCAATAAAAGTTCGATATTTTGACGTTTTCCCATTTTGGGACGTTCTGACCCTCCATTAGCACAAAAATAGAAAATATTGTACAAAATTCTTTGTCGACGTTGATAACTTTATGTATTGTGCAGTACGTGTCACTCCCAAACACTTCGTTTCATATATAATACATGAATGTGTATGCAACAAAAACTTCTTTCAACGCAAGTGATGTATAAGTATAAACTAAGTATACAGGTATTTATTTTCATGTGCATTCTGAGTCAAGAAATATCATGTTCTCATGGCGTTCCAATATTCCTTAGAAGCACATATTGCTTAGTACATAGGTCAACAGATAGCATTTACTGCGTGTTTAATACAGTCCCCATCGAATTAGAAGTGATTCCAGGATGCTTTGATAAAATCTTAAATAGATATTATATGTGCAAGTACTTAATAACTAAGTTAAAAAATACCTTGGATGGAGCTTATGAGTAATATGTTAATGTATCGAGTTTGCTAACGATGGATAATTTACTTTCACTGTTGTACCGGCTCTCATAACTAACAAAAATGTGTAATATTATGGCATTGTACTGTACATAATTATTTTCAGTTTGATTTGAAAAGAAACAAAATCTGGCAACGGGTTAGGGAACTTTATCAGCCATGTATTTTATTATTAATTACTATAAAATGGCAAAAGTTTTGAAAGTACAGATCAGTTTATTAGTTTGTCGATAAAAACAATAAAATAAATACCAACAGACTTTTCCGGTATTTATTTTAAAAAATCGAATTTCATAAATTGGGCTGTAATTGTAGAAAAAAGTTGTAGATTTATCAATTCTCACTGTCCTCTGTCTGTGTGTCAGTCCTTTCTTAATCTGAAGAACAAACGGAGATAAAAGCCGAGGTAAAATAATTTGGAAAGATTAGGGGCACGACACATCGATTAACTATGTAGGATCTTTTGATGAAAATCGAAAGTTACGTTATTTCAATTAAAATCTTTACCCCCCGAAAACAGTTAATAAATGACCGGCAAAACTACATTGTTAAAGGAAAATTATAATGTTCAGTACAGAAACAAGCCACTATTAATTTCAGATGAAGAGTATATATTTTAAATTAAATACATTAAAAATATGATTATAAATTGCAACCCATCATTGTGACGATGCCATAATAAACAATTTCTCTTTTCGTTGAAATCTAAAATATATAAATCGGACTTTTCTCTGTTGTAAGATTCTTATCAATTGAATTGACAGTTTTAAATCTGTCAACTGAATTAATTGTTATTGATAATATTAAATTCTATTTAAATCCTTTTTCACTATACACGATGTATTCGCAACGTAATGGAAGTGATAACGTTTGAAAAACGTTGCGAATACGTCGTGTACAGTATGAATGTAAATTTAATGAATGTAATGAATTAAATTTACATTTATACTATACACGACGTATTCGCATTTCGCATTGTATTAAATGTATACATTTAATACAATGCGAAATGCATTGTATTAAATGTATACAATGCATTCAGTTAATACATTCATTAAATGAATGTAAATTTACGTACTGTATTACCTATTATTCTTATCAGTAGGAATATACTGTCATGATATTAAAAGTATTAAGCCTCTTACCTCTTTCGATTTTATAACCAGCAGCACTCCAAATAGTGGATCCGTTTGTGTTGTTTGTGAAAATTGGCTTTCCTTTAATATTTATCTGAAATAATAAAAGTTTACGTTATATTATCAAACAAATTGATGTTTATAGAAAAACAAATACAATAATTATTTAAGCCGAAGCATAAAAATACGCTTACTGAATAATTTTTTTTAAATGGTCTACTAATTACTTTTAATAGTAGTGCGTGTCATCTATTTAACACGTTTGAAAGGAAAATTTTGAATTCAAATAACGTCACTTTAGGTTTTCAGCATATATACGTATACAGTTTATCGGAACCTCCTGCCCAATTGAATAAATCTGATACTATGTTAATATGTAAATAATAGTTCACTAAGAATCGGAATGCAATTTGATAATAGACTTATAAATTCCCACTTTACTTAGTCTGTACGACTATTTGACAGTCGTTTGTTAATTTCGACAACAGAGATAGATAGGTGAATGCCGAGATCAAATGTGAAAAACTTAAAAGGCACGATGTCCCGATTAACTATAGAAGTTCCGATACAAATCGAAAGTCATGTTATTTCAATTCAGAAACTTTCCTCTGAAAGAAGTTAGATACGTAAACGTCACGACTCTATTACTAACAGGAAAAGTATAATGTACACGGGCGAGCCACTACTAATTTCAGGTGAGGAGCATATATTTTAAATAAAATAAAATGTAATAAAAATTGCAGCCCGGAATTGTGAGGATGTCACAATAAACATCTGTTCGTTGATTGTCTTTTCTTTCGGATCTTGTAATGCATATAAGAAACGAAAATATAAAAATCGTGTCACATTTGACTTTCACTTTAAATCGAAAACAACTTAGCTCAGTTTAAAGCTCAGGGGGCTATTATTTAAAAGTATTTTTTTCCTCTATTTCCCACTTTATATTGTGGCGTATAAGCTGTGTTCCTCATCGAAAGTTACGTTATTTCAATTAAAATCTTTANAAAAGTATTTTTTTCCTCTATTTCCCACTTTATATTGTGGCGTATAAGCTGTGTTCCTCATCTTTTAAAGCAACACTGCGATCTTATGATAAAGTATTTTTCACTCACCTCTAAAGGTTCCGATTTAATTGTTTTATAACACTTCACATCTGTATTAAATTCTTTCTTGAAATTCTTTAAATCAACTTTAAATTTTTCTTCCTTTCGTTCAATTATAAAGTCCGAATATTTCGTTTCTAACTCTTCCTTTATCTTCATTTTCTCCATTAACGATATTCTGGTATGTCAGAAATCTGTATTCAATGAATTAATTAACTAATTAATAAATGTTCATTCGAAATTTAGAACAAGCAATAAGGAAAGACGAAAAAAATCATTACTATTGTTCCGGTTGTAGCACGTTCAGTTGTCCTTCAGGGTCGACGGGAGAAACTACAGGCGTGACACGAGTCCAGCACACGTGACATTTTGCCGCAACAAAATCACTTGTTATATGGCTGATAGTGTTGTTCATAAAACGCACCAATGAATATTTATAGTAAGAAACTAAAAATGAAATATTTAAAAGGTTAGTCTTATTGAATTTCAATGGGGCCCCATTTTCGTTAAATTAAAAGGTTTGAAATTGGGGACTAAAGTTTATTTTTAATAACATGAAAATCAGAGTTGAAATATATATATTTATGAAATGTTAATAAAAACGTATTAATTAAAATTTATCATAATAATTCAATTTTTGTGCCCCATTGACACTTTGGGGCCCAGGGCTTGAGTCTTATTAACTCCTATGTAGGCCTATATATAGGGGTTAATAAGATAGCCTGATAGTTCAATTTTAATTCGATTATAATTAAAAGGTAAAATTAAAAAAATTAAAAAGCAGTAAAATTTATAAAATAAATAAATGAAACTACTAAAAATATGAAAATGAATGTATATTTAATTAACTTTTGGGCGAAACAGAACTAAAATGATTTTTAATAGTTATGTGGAAAGAAACGACAGTTGTAATTAATTAAAAATAGTATAATTAATGAAGAAAATTGAATGCAAAATTAATATTATGTGAGGATCCAAAGTTCATAATTTACTTTTAACAAAGTTTGTCATATTTGTTCGATATTTTCCCCTATTTTTGTAAAACGAAGTTAAAGGAAAAACTTTCTGTTAATATACACCAACGCTTTCTAACCCATTTTCCCTTGTGTGAGAAAGATTTGTAAATATTTTTAGGAAAAACTTCTCTATGAAATTCACACTTTGTGTCCTTACCGTACATTGTTCTTCAAATCCGGAAATCATTAAACGCAATGTTCGTTCACACACCTTTAAGCAAAAGATTATCAATGCCTCAACCTTTCCCTACGGTCATCGTCCAATTCTCTGCCTCCATTACCCCTCTGTCACCCAATTAATTCTTTTCGCCTTCCTAGATTTATAAGCCATCAACAGGGCCATTTTTAGGGACAGCCGCGCTAAACAGTCCAACTTCAAACACGTGTTGGTAGGGTAGAAATCTTGTTTCCACAGTTCTAATTGGAAGAGTTCTGCGCATAAAAATGAAGTCACCCTCACACACGGCAGTTCCCTTGAGTTTGCCACGTATAACTTGTTGCCTGTGGGAAAGAAACGCAGAGTAACGCTAAAATTCCAATACCTCCGACAAACATAGAAAAAAGTCGAATAAATAAAAAATTCGAAGACAAAAAGAAATATTTTCGATATGAAACATAATTGTGAAAACATTACATTTAAGTTATTCTGTGAATTCTCTCTCTCTCTCTATCTCCATTCGAAAGAGAAATTCGACAGTAGGATAAATTAGCATCTTTTCAAACAGGTCACGCATATTTCTCGGCAACATTTGAAATTTCGCAGGCGCCATCTGTTATTATATTTAATATTTTCTAGTTCTAGTCTAATCTACAAATTCTAGTAAGGAGTAAAATCGTCATTAAGTACGCCGTGACGCGTTTCTATTAGCCAATAACGGTTCGTCTGGTAGTCACGTGAGGTAATAAAATCAATGGCAGAATGAACGATGCGGTTACATGAAATGACTGACATAAGATAAAACAAAATAAAATAAATTTCACACAAATTCTACAAAATAATCATATATAATTTAATTTAAAAAAAAACAAACGAATCTTGGTCGAAATAGTATTGTTTATCTTGATCAAAGAATAAACGTATTTTTACATCAATCCAAGAAAATATTACTCATCCAAAACCTTCGACAAAATCTTCTAGTTAAATAAAGTGAGCCGTACAAAACAAAATGTGTAAACACGTGGATAACGGAAGTGTCGGTATCTTTCGTCATCTTAAATACTGTACGCAAGCGCCGAAATGTAAGTAGGTTGTCACTTGTGCCACTGCGCGACGAAAATGCGCTTGCTTCACCGCTTTTCCATACCACGCCACGGGTGCATCCACCCTAATGAAAATACATACGACTCCCATTAACTCTCCACTCCATCGACCTTAATTCGTCGAAATTTAAATATCATCAATCCTCTAAATGAAAGGAGAAAACCTAGAAAAAGACTGACGACGTATCAACGGTGTTTTCCAGACGAGTGATAAAAACGAGGTGAATTCTATGAACAATAGTTGTTTATCATATATCAAGTGGGTTTCGTAGCTACTAACTACGACGGGAGTTGGTGACGCGCTACCACCTGACTCTCTTCTATTCACTTTGAATTTGCACCCCCTTTTTTACTGCTACAACGCGAACAAAAACACTGAGTTTACTTGCCTGTCTTTCTTAGGACTTTCATACTATGGCCGACTGGTTCGACTAGTTTGACTGCAAAGCATGTTGACATGGCAACAGCAGTGGGTCGTCAGACTAAAGGTAATCTAGCGCCTTACGTCAGACGGGTCGTTCAAGTAGGACAAATTTAAACAGTTAATTATTTGTAATCGGATCGGAGCAGTCGGTCATAATATGAAATAGGCCTTACGAATTCAAAACTTCGAGTGAATTTATTGTGAATATTTATTAATTGACATCGATTGATGACAGTCTATTCAAGGAAAAGAGGTGTTTCGTATTGTATACATTTTATTTATTTATTTATCTATTTATGCAAATATAAATTCAAACTCGACGGTTTTAAAACCTTCTGTCAACAACCTGTTTTCTATTGAAAACAGTTGTCTCCAGGATCCTTTATTACGTCATTAGATTTGAATTTATTTAATATTCATTACTACTTATTGATTATCATTCGCAGCAGTTACCTGACTTCACTTGTGATATTAAATAGGCTAAAATTTTCAAATTTCAAACCAGTAGACTGCTGTTACGGTATAAACCGTGTGTTCGTGTCCTTCCTTAAACCCAGAACACAGTTATGTAGGTGAAAATCGAAAACTTGTTTACCGGAGACCCGATTACCGTAGTGACGTGAGTTTTTAAATTGAAATATGATTAAAAACTACAGGCAATATAACTGATTTTTAAACTTGAATTGCTATAAATAACTATAAATAATACAATTGAGAAATGTATAACGTGCATTTTATTCACATATTGAGTCTTATTGTCAAATATGCTTACACTATTCTTATACCACAAGTTTCAAAAGTTTCTTTCTTTTATATATTTTTGCTGAGATCCACTTTTTACGACCTGGTTTCACCAGTCTTTTAAAGTAGATTTCAAGTATTTTTCAATCATCAGTAACATTATAAGAGAATAGTTTATATGATAACTCTATATTCATCTAAAAGTCAAGTGATAGCCTGCAGATTTTTCTGTCCCAAAAAAATATGAAAAATCTGCTTCAGATCGGATAAAGAATTTAGAAGTTAAAAAGGGGGTGAAATCGCGATGAAAATGTTAATTATAGATTAAATGTAATCGCAAAACGTCATGTTACGTGATATGAAATCGACCATCCAATAAAATATTAATATTTAATGTATAGGCTATAATTTTATAAATACTTCGCATTTTTAAATAAAACTTTCAAAGAACCACAAAAATGGTGCTCCTCTCTCCAGAGTTAATAAGCATATGCAGGCACCTTCTAGATTTTCCGGTAGCTGGGTGTCACGAAAAACCCTCTCGTTGTAAATCTAGTCGGAAAAAATGATAAATTTGGTATTGCTTAAGTTTAGAACAATCCAACGAAGTCTTCATCGCTGACACTGAATATTTCAAATTACCCAGTAGCAAAGAAAACCATCTTAGGATAGAGTTAAAAAAACAAATTATTATTGAGAGAGTAAGCGTTTTATTTATTTAAATTACCCAGTAGCAAAGAAAACCATCTTAGGATAGAGTTAAAAAAACAAATTATTATTGAGAGAGTAAGCGTTTTATTTATTATTATTATAAAAATTAAACAATCAAATAGTTTGGTTTGGTGAGGTGCAGCATCGCAACATACAGATGATCTGCCAAAAATGTATATTGCTATGGGAAAGTGATTACTATTTTGATGTTAGGCACGCAAAGAAAGCCCGGAAAACTCTACTAAGCCATACGTTTCTCAGGTGAAAACTCACGATCAATAGACAATTAATTACCAATGTTGCGGTGTTACTCCTTTTGCGGACATTAGTAAGCGCAACCAAGAAAAATGTCAGATAGTTAAATAATAATAGAAGAATTTTGGTTATCCGGAAGGAAGAGAAGAGGTATATCAATGATATAAATTAACTCTTGATTGTTTTAGCAATGGAAAAAAAAAAGCAGAAACAGATTATAAAATACAATCTCCCATTAAGTATTTACGTCATAGTTAATAAATTTTTTTAACACATTTCTTTACAAATCCTGTTTTTACAATAATATTTTTTTAGCAGAAAACATTAATTATTTCATTATTTGAAAAATTAGCATAAGATTCTGCCCATAAACTATTTATTTCTTTCACTTTTGGTTTAAACCCGTTTTCATCACTAATCTTAATAATTTCGTTTTAGAAAAGTAACAATTTTTTATTTATTTAAATATAAAACAAAACGAGCAAATATTTATTGTGCAATATATTTATGAGCAAATACTTATAATAATAATAAATTACTTTTTTGACTTTAAAATATTTACTGGAAAATTATTTTAAGTTTTGTTTGTAATTACCCTACGTAAAACTTCTTTTAATGCATGAATAATTGAGCGTGGGTTATGATGTTGACGAGAAAGAACCTTTTCTTTCTAAAGTGTAACGACGTAGTTTCCGAAAATACTTCAGTTTTACGTGTATTTTACACACGAATTCGCCGTTTCTATGCATTTAAACAATATTACTGTTAAAATTTTAATAGAAGACGGTTAAAATGAAGCGTGTTTTATATCTATTCATTGACAATGCAGGCTACGATACAGTAAAAGTTCGTTAATCCGACACCTACGGGTCAGATTACCGAAAGTTTCTCTACTTTTCACTAAATCACATATTATATGCATTCTGAACGTTGCAAATATTAATCCCATACAAATTGGAGCGAGCTATTTATATTGAAAATTTAAAAAATAACTGGAGCGTGTGTGGGTTATTCCATTTCGGTGCGGTCGGTGCACACTCTCGAGACACTAATCTGCATCCTCTCGTAGGTTGGTGCACATCAATACTCCAAACTGAACGCGATTAATGTTGTATATTTCGTGCTAGCGCATGCTACTGTATTAATTAATCCGATAAATTATTCACGCTGTGAAGACGATACAATTGCTGTGTCAACACTGAGAAACCTGCTAACAAGTTAATGGACAGTTTATTGCACAAATTTAATATTCATTACGATTCATGCGCTTAATGTTTATTTTGCAGACACGTACCGTTAACACATTTTTAAAACATTTAATAAATAGCTTTACGATTGTTTATTGTTTACTACTTTCTATACTCCCGGCTTCGGTACAAATAACAGGGGGGAGGTATCGAAAATTACTCTCGAGATTTGCATTTTTGGACTCGGGTACATTGAAACGTCAAGAAATGCAAACAAATTCGTCATTTTCCTGTATATGTGGATGCTGGAATGTTTGGGGGACACGATTTTTTTCATCTGGTTTCAAGTTTAATAACGCGTGTTTTTTTGTCGAAAATTTCTAAAATTTTATAGTTTCGTGTATAAGGGGCATTGATGCTATTAAATATCGGTGTTTAAAGATCGAGAGGGTGGAGATAAATGGGTACCGTGTTATATCTGGAGTAGGGTCGGAGTTAATGACGATTTTATTCGTTATTAGCATATATAAGTTTTTTAAATAAAACCGTCTCTCCCCTCAAAATTAAGTTTTTTGCCATTTTATAATTAAAAATATAAAGATTTTAAAGTAAAACATGGTAACAGACGGCGACACACGCAGTTTCAAATATTGCTGAAAAAGCTAAGCAACTACTTGCGGACTTTTAAATAAACAAACAGTTGAATCATTTACTATAATGATTTAGTACACGATGCTATCGTACTGTTCTTTATTTGTGTAGATGTACCAAGTAAAAGCATTTTTCCTCTTTTGATTGTCAATTGAATTCCTTCATCGCATTCCATTATCAACTTTGTATTTTGCTCAGCTTTACACTGTAGACTACTTTATCGTATCGTCCTGTCACAACTTTAAGCGATACACTCTGTCTAATCTAGTGATGTTTATACTTAGGGTTCCTACTCGAAATTTTATTTTAATAAAATACTGAATTTTTGTTCTTTTTCTCAACATTCGTTACTTCATGTTCGGTTTTCGACGTTGAAGATTCTATAGCTTTATTTTTTCGTATTTTATTTATACATATATTTATTAAAATGGAAAGCACAAGGGGTCAACAGAATTCGCGAAGGTTATCCCAACAGCGTCCTCCCATTTTAGGCATTGGTTAATGGCCAACCTACATAAAATTCATTTTTGTTTTATCAAAGCGGAATTAAAAACACTCGCTATTTTGCTTAAAAGTAAGCGTAAGAAGAAAATTGTTCAGGTAAATTTTAGATTTAAAAGAATAAGGAAAACCGAGGCCCCCGAGAACAGTTAACTCCGACATAAGCAACATAGAAAAAGAATGGCTTTGTCGGGGGCTAAGAAACAGCACCACAACGTCAAGCTCGAATTGAAGCTCCTCTCAATCCTTCAATCTTTTTTACTCATTAAAATATTTCGTCGTGTTTGGCCCGAGAATTTCCAGTATATTATGAATATATAAATGAAGGCACAGACTAATGATACACAAAAAACTCTCTACGTCATTTGTGTTATCGATTTTAAAATCACGTGATAAATTTAAACTAACCACAATACAGTAAACAACTGTTTTAAACTAGGTTACAGGGCACCGCCATTGAATTCTTACAGCGTAGTGTAGGGGAGACCGGGGCAAGATCGGCATGTTAAGCTTTACTTAAATTTTGTGTAATAAATACTGCTGTAAACTGAAAAAAAAGCTTTGCATATTGTCTATTGGAATGTTACCTTACAATACAACTGGTTAAAATCAGTTTGGAAATAAAAATAATTAAAATAATTACAACTTTACAAGAAGAGAGAAATTGNATGAGAGAAATCGTTTGAAAGACTCTGTCAAAAGCAGAATTCCAAATATGTAATAACTTTACATAAGAATGTTCAATTATGTACAAAACACTTCTTGCCAACAACAAACTACTGAAAATAGCAGGAAAAGAGCAGAAATATAAAAAGGAGACAGCCATGCCCTGATTATTGTTTTGTTTTTCTTTTGTTTTTTAAATAAAATACTGAATTTTTGTTCTGTTTTTTCTCGACATTTGATAGTTCAATTATAGTTTTCGACGTTTAATGTTATCACTAATTATTGAACATTCCATACACTTATTTTTCCATATATTATTTACACGTGTAAAAAATGGAAACCACGAGGATCAACAGGGTTCGCGGGGATTACCCCCAACAGTTTCCTCCCTTTTAGACATTGAGTAAGAATGTCTTTGTCAATGGATGAGAAACAGTATCTCAATGTCAAGCTCGACTTGAAGCTCCTCTCAATTCTTCAACTTTATTTACTCATAAAGATATTTTATCATGTTTGGCAGGAGAATTTCCAGTATATTAAAAATATATAAATGAAGGTACAGACTAAAAGAAAACAGAGACTAAAAACTCCCTACGCCATTTTGGTTATGGATTTTAAAATCACGTGATGAAATTTAAACCAACCACAATACAGTACACAACTGTTCCAAACTCGGTTACAGGGCACCTCCATTGAATTCTCATAGCGTCGTGTATACCTTACGTCACGGGTTAAATTTATTCTTTTAGATATATATTATTCCTTATTTTAATATTGTATTAAAACAGTTAATAAATAACAAAACAAGGAAAAAAACTCGTAGTATAAAGTTTTTTATTATTTTATTTTATTATTTTATTATATATTTATTTTATACAGTAATTGAAAATTATAATAATAAAATATTTTATTATTCATACATTTAATTATACATTACATTTAAGTGAAACATTACTGACATAGACATATAAGAAAATTTTTTTTTTATGTTAAGAAAATTTTCATAAATTATTCATTATTTGGCAAAAATGCTTAATTAAAACTTTTGACATCTTTCTTCAGACAATACAGTTATTTCCCTTTATACTGAAGACTTGGTGTTCATAATGTTAAGTCTGTAAAAAAGCCATCCTCCTTCCCCTCTCGGGGGAATCGCCGAACGTCGAAGTCAGACATCGCCTTCTCCATCGCAGCCCTACACTCCCATCGTATCGTCCTGTCACAACTTTAAGCGATACACTCTGTCTAATCTAGTGATATTTATAAACTATATTGAGGGTTCCTACTCAAAATTTTGTTTAATAAAATGTTGAATTTTTGTTCTCTTTCTCAATATTTGTTTTCATTTACAGTTTTCGACGTTTAATATTATCACTGATTATTGAACATTCCATACGTTTATTTTTCGGTATTTTATTTATACATATATGTATTAAAAATGGAAAGCACGTAGGGTCAACAGAATTCGCGAAGGTTACTGCTTTTAGTGCAGTGTTATTTTTTTAAACATTGGGTGATGGCCACCCTACATAAAATTCATCTTTGTTTTATCAAAGTGAAATTAAAAACACTCGCTATTTTCCTGGGGGTAAACGTAAGAGTAAAATTGATCAGGTAAATTCTAGATTTAAAGAATAAGAACAACCGAGGCAGCTGACAGCAGTGAACTCCGACTTAAGCAACATAGATAAAAAATGGCTTTGTCAAGTGATGAAGAACAGCATCACAACGTCAGGCTCGAATTGAAGCTTCTCTCAATTCTTTAATCTTTATTTACTCATTAAAAATATTCCGTCGTGTTTGGCAGGAGAATTTACAGTATATTATAAATATATAAATGAAAACTAATGATACACAGAAACTGAAAACTTCCTACGTCATTTATGTTATTAATTTTAAAATCACGTGATAGATTTAAACCAACCACAATACAGTACACAACTGTTTCAAACTCGGTTACACGACACCGCCATTGAATTCTTATGGCATCGTGTATATCTGACGTCACGAAAGTTTGAATTTAATTTATTATTTTAAATTTGTATTACAGATTATTTGTAACTGGAATATAAATAATAAAGAAATAAAGTTTGAATATATGAATATATTTATTTTAATACTGTATTAAAACAATTAATAATAACAAAACAAGAAAAAAGAAACACGTACTATAGAGTCTTATTAAAATATTTTATTATTAATATATTTAATNAACGTAACCAACACCTTATTGTTTGCTGAGGGAGTTTTATTAAAAACGAACGTTTTCGATCCACTTAACGGATCATCATCAGGCTAGAACATACGAAAATGGAATACATAATAAATGAAACAATAAGTTCAAAAATTCAAAAATATCAATAAACTGATAACAAATCAATTAATAAGAATAAAAAATAAATTTCAAACGATACCTAATAATAAATAATATACTACAAAGACTAAACAATACGATCTATCATAGCTAAATAGAAGCTACTAAGTTTTCTTTAAATCAAATACATATATTTCAGTTGATGCGCTACTTGTAAGCTTTTTTAACGGCAAATTTCCAAGCCGAGGGAAGACCTTCCGCATCCCTAGCATTAATACATCCTTCTTTAAGTTTGCTCCTGTATATCTCCATTTTTTCGGCCGTCTTCGCCAACGTTGGTGAGTGTACTTGTCTCACGACTTCCGCTTCCTCCCATCCAACCAGGGATCCTTGAGCCTGGCCCAGATGGCGCAGGCCCAAGGATCCCTTATTATGTATTCCATTTTCGTATGTTCTAGCCTGATGATGATCCGTTAAGTGGATCGAAAACGTTCGTTTTTAATAAAACTCTCTCAGCAAACAATAAGGTGTTGGTTATGTTATTTGTTTATTTTTGCTGGGTACGATTGTATTCAATATATTGCATACATAGATATTTTAGTGTTTAGTAAGACAATGTTTGTTAAAAGCAGTTCTATCGTTATAACCTTTTTTACATATGTCACAAATATACTTTTTTCTATCGCTGTGAACTATTTCATGTCTTCTTAAAGTGTTTTTTGTTTTAAAATCTTTGTTACATATATTACAAGAATATTTGTATTCATCGGTGTGTATATTAATATGCTGTTTTAAATCACTACTTCGTTTAAAACTTTTGTTACATATATGACAAGTATAGTTGAATTTATCATTATGAACTACTTTATGATATGCCATCTTGTTTTAAAACGTTTATTACATACCTGACAAGAATAGTTACGTTCATCACTATGAGATGCGTGATGTCTTTTTAGTTGCTCTTTCAATTTAAAACTTTTATTTTACAAATATCGCATTTGAAAGCACGTTCTTCACTATGAATTTTTTGATGTACTCTTAATGAATCTTTCCATTTAAAACCCTTATTACAAATATCGCTTTTAAAAGGACGGTCTTCACTATGTGTTTGTTTATGTTGCAACAATATATCCTTCCTCTTAAATTCTCTTCCACATATCTCGCAGGCATAATCTTTGTGTGTTCTCTTGTGTCTTTCTAAATGGCTCTCACCACATCGAACGCGCTTACCACAAATGTCGCAATACACGTTTTTCCGCTTGATATTAGATTTTTTACTATTTGTTGCAGATTGCTTCTTTCGATCGTTAGCTAGCTGCAAACGTATGTTTATATGCGAAATTTCTTTTTGATTTCCAGTTTTGTGTTCTTTCACGTGTCTTCGCAAAAGATATTGCCACAAAAACTTTTTATTGCAGATTGTGCAGCGAAATGGTTTTTTTCTAATGTGACAGAATAGATGTGTTTGTAATATGCTTTTATTTTTAAAAGTCTGTTTACATAAATCACACGTAAATTCTTGCTTAGAATGCAATGAAAACATAATCCTGAAATATTTCCTTTTAATCTTTTCATAAATTTTATTGTATTTTCTACTCGAAGGAACGTATTTCTTTATTTTGATATAATATTTTAAATGTTTTTCTTTTTCTGAAATGTGCTGAATATCGTATTCTCGAATTTGCTCTTTCTCCTCAACTGAAAGATTAAAAAATAACATAATAAATTACCTATAATATTTGAGTAGGCATAACATAGCTGCTATAATAAAATGTTAGTGTAGTAGTTGTGTAATTGGTAAAGTAAACCTGTTTTTCATTTAAAAGCAATGCATCATTTGTTGTTTGCACTAAAAATAAAACATTTTACAATCATAAACTGATTGATTCAGCTTTAGTTTTTTTTATCGAACTTTTAAATGAGTGGGAAAAATTAAATTGTTTCACTTTATTTGTTTTTGTTTATTTTATTTATGTAGTTTGTTCCAGTGGTTATGATAGAAACGTGGAAGAAATTCTGTGCCTTTAGAGAGGGAAAAAAATCATAAGTGTAATAGAAAAAGTACCGCAGCAAAAGTCTATGGATTTCAAGTAAAGAGGAAAAACCGGTAGATTCTTAAAATGTTTTGTATCAAAGTTCGATAACTTGAGAGTAGATCTATACAACGTTTTTCGAGAATATTAGCAACGTGTTTTCTAACACGATGGAAATATTTACTTATTTATGTCATTAAATTAAAGAATTTATATAGTCCTCGTTTATTTAGTTTCAATACATTTTCTTTATTATTTTAGCGGATTCATGAACAAAGCAAGATGAAATCAATCATTAAATTACAACTCATGAGTTGTGATTTAATAATTATGATCATCTAAAGAGATTTTATTGACTTTAAATGTTATATTAATACGATATATCTAATTCCAGTTAAATGTATGACGGTTGAAACTTGAATGAAGTTCATCAGCTGCCTTATAAATAATACAAATATAAAAAGTTTGAATTAAGAAACATATTACTTACTTTCGATGCTCATTTCACTCCTGTTAAAGTTTTCGTCTAAAGTGAACAATTCATTCTTGACAGGCTAAACAATATACAGGAGAATCATTAATAATTAGTGATGTAACGAATATTCGGTTACTATTCGGTATTCGGCCTATTTTTCACTATTCGGCCGAATACCGAATATTTAATCACTATTCGGCCGAATACCGAATACCTAAAATCAGGAGTAATAAATAACAAAAACACAGTAAATTAATCATTTTGGTATTTAGATTTAATGTTATCGAGTTAGTGCTGTTTGTTTATATTTATTTATAACTTGTAACATGCACAAAATAAAACAGAAAATAATATTAGTTCATGTATTCACAATTTATAATTACAAAGATCAGCACACGTACACATCTATCGTTGGAAAATCCACGCACATCTAAGGGTCTGACCCTGCTTATCCTTCTTTTTAAGCGTTCGTCTTTGCTCTTCCCTTTCTCTTTCCTCTATCGCTCTAATCCACGTATGCCTGTGCATACATCATAATACGCGCTCACGATACTTTCGATTCGTCACTTTTCTGTCGTTTTTACAATTACGTTACTCAGCCTGGTGATAACGGAGGAAAGAGACAGATAGGACGTCGATATAAGTCACAGTTATGATTTCCCAGATTCGAGACAGCTTGATAGCCCGAACGGCCCCAGGCTTTCGCCCGTGCACGCTAAGTGACTTTCATTACAAGCATTTAGCTTTCCGAAGTCTATGACAACAATTGTTTGGCATTCACGGGTGCGAATTCCGTGCCAATATGCTGCCTCGACTTGTTCGATTATGTTATCGACTCAATTTCATATGTATTTTCACATTTTCACTTCGCGGTCCTTCTCTGTTTTTTTTCCCGTTATTTACACGTGTAGGTCATTTCATTGTTATTCACATTTCATATCATCACTTATCACATACTTCCATGACACTCTTGTCTGTCCGGTACAACTGCCAAAAATGGACGCAATTGGCGACGCGTAGTAACAGCGAACCAATAGAGAGCAGAATCCTTACCATAATGCGGTTTGCGCACCAATTTTCGTTCGTGCGTTAATCAAGCCGAATAATTTGGCCGAATATTCGGCTATTCGGCCACGCTCCTGGCCGAATATTCGGCTATTCGGCCACGCTCCTGGCCGAATATTCGGTATTCGGCCTGAGGCCGAATATACTATTCGTTACAACACTATTAATAATCACTTATCATATGTAAACAATAACCAGTTGCTCAATTCTCCCGGCAACATTTTAAAATTTTGGTGCTGCTGTCACTAACAAAACGTTTTTTAAATAAAATATGGCATTTTAAACTATTAGAGAAAAACAAAATAACTAAATTTTAAAAGTAAGAGTGAGTTTTATAAAAAAAAAAGTGAAATGCGAATAACGAAATAGTAAATCATTATTTAGTCCGACCCTACTGGAGATACACACGACCCCCATTATTTTTCCATTTTCTTAATTTTTAACCAGTAAAATTTAATAGCTTCAATTTCCCTAATAATCAAACTTTCCTGCAAAATTTCAGAAATTTTCGACAAAAAAAACAGGAGTTACTAAGTTTTAATCAGGATCAGGGGTGTGCCTCTACACAACAACATCCATACATACAAATAAACTCCACGAATTTTTACATTTTTCGACGTTTAAAAGTGTTCTAAGTTAAAAAATCTCGGGGGAGTCATTTTTTGACCGATCGTCATTCTTTTTTTCTGTTATATAGCCTATATCAGTCAGAAAAGTACAGTAATATGAAAGTCATTACATACTTTTAAATCACAAAGCTTTTTTTTTGTGATTTCATATAAGCTACATATTAGAAAATTGCATTAAAATTAATTATGTTTTGAAACTCATTTCTTTATTTCACTTTACATCACTTGCAAAAAAATTAAATAAATAATTTCAGGATTAAAATCGCTTGTTTCTTTACAATGTTATTTAGAAGTGCTTAAATAATCATTATTTTAATAAAATTCGTCATAAATTTAACTCAAAACACAGAAGAAACAAACGTTTAAGCCGAACTTCTACTCGCCACGTTCGACGTTCACGTTTTAGAGATGAAAACTTCGGCCGAAACCACTGTATTATTTTGTTATAATCAACTGTTACTTTACAACTAATTAAAAATAG
This sequence comes from Centruroides sculpturatus, assembly GCF_000671375.1. NCBI lineage: Eukaryota > Metazoa > Arthropoda > Arachnida > Scorpiones > Buthidae > Centruroides > Centruroides sculpturatus. The sequence goes on along the minus strand of NW_019384960.1, from coordinate 236,875 downwards.
AAATTGCAGTGTTTATTAAATTGTTGTTATCTGTGTTTATTTAATTAATGTCTTCACAGTAATAGAAAAATAAATAAATGTGGTATTTTTACTATAGTCGTGTCAATGGATCACAAAGTAACTTTTGCAAAGGACATCGTAAATCTTAAGTCTGACTGTATTTCGGGCCACCTTCCACAACACGTGGCCGCATCGATTGTGAACCTGTCAATAAGTCTGAAATATAATCATTGTTTATTCTCTAATTTATCGTGCAGAAAAAGCTGAAATACTCAAGTTACCAACTGAGAGATGTTTAAACACTATAATTTACAAATAAAAAAGTAATGTTGAAATTTGCTTTTTACTTTCACGAATGTCATGTATACATAGCAAAATAATGTATTGAAATCTGGAAAATAATGTATTATTTTGGAAATTTTTAGATTTTGAGATCTTTTGTATTCAAAAAACACGGTGAAAAATTCCGTAAATGTGTATGTTGGGCGTGCATTTTGGCGTTTATTTCATTTAATATTTCAGAATTAATTTAAGATTATGACACAATTTTATTTATTTATTCTGATTATTAAAATAAATATTATTATTTTAAAATAAAATCTTTTACTGCCAGGAAACTTACGCAACTCGTTGTCAGATATTTTCTTATATACTACGTATTTTTTATTTTATACACAATACACCTAAATTTATATCCTAATTTTATATTAGTGATATTGAGCTATGTTTTAACCATTCAGTAAGCTGAGCTAATATTAAAATTACACTGTAAAATATTTCGAAAGTTGTATTACTTACCATTACCTGTTCATTATCATCTGAATGATGAACAACTTCTTTATAATCTTCAGTCTTTACTTCAATCTTCAGATTTTTCAAATCAACTTTACATTCTGATTTTATATCATGTTTTACATCATAATTCTCTTTTATTTCATTCTTGATATCTGTATTGAAATTTAGTTTTTATGTTAAAGGATCCTAAGAAAAATTTGAAATATAAAATAAAACTGAGCATATTTTCAATAATTAACATATCAATATTAATTTACATGATTCACATCATCGTTTATTTGTGATTACAAGCCGAAAACTAGCTATTTGTCACGGCGAATTGGTGTGATGTGTGATACAAGTTATAATAAATATGATTAGAAACTTGTTTTCGTTATTAAATAAATCAGCAACGAGAGGTTAATTAAGTTTCCCGGAAATATTTAAAACTATGTGTGGCGCCATCTCTTATAATATTTTGTAAAATATATTTTCAATTATTATAGAATAAAAGAAAAAGTTCGATATTGAACACAAAGATGAGTTTTATAAAATATTGTAAATGAGAAAATAAGTAAATTCCTCATTAAGTCCGACCCTACTGAACATAGATTCGACCCCTTTCCACGTTTAATCACAGAAAACTTAAAAGCATCAATTCCCTTAATAAACAAACCTTCCTTCTAAATTTCAGAAAAAAAAGGCACTGTAATTATTAAATTTCACAAAGGTTGGAAAAAATCATCAATTTTTATAGATAATTATTATAAAATGGCATAATGATAAATTATAAAAGTAGGGATGAGTTTTATTTATCATCATTAACCCTGGGCTCATTGCCCGTTTGTGTCTGACGACTTTTCTACTGTTTTTTTTCCATTTCTCTCTGTCCATTGCCGATTTTTTCGATTTTTGTACATTTGTTTTACACCACTTCTTCACGTCATCAATCCATATTATATGGTCTGCCTCATCTGTTTGATCCATCCATAATACCATAGACTAAATTTTTCTGTTTTCATGCATTTTTGTGATGTGTCCAAACAGTTGAAGTTTTCGTTGTATAATTTTTGTAAGAGATTCTTTTTCATGTTATCATATTATAAAGTTCTTTGTTTGTAACGTTTTGCATCCATTCTATTTGAAAGCTCTTTCTATAACAGTGTCTTTTTTGTCCAGGCTTGAAACTGGCATGTTTTCTCTAAAGATTGCACGGCAGAGTTGCTTTATTCATAGATACATAAAATTAGTACTTTAAAAACTTACGGCCTGCGAGAATAACAAAAAATCCCTGTCTGAGCACTCAATAATGAAGAAACCATTGTTTTCTGAAAATAACAAATATTGAAAAAATTGAAGACCTATAAATTCTCACTGGGTTTCAGTTTTTTTTTTTTTCATCTCGAAAACGAAAGAAAATGAAAGTCTGAGATCAGATAATTTGAAAAAAAGTAGGGGCACGAGACATTGAATAACTGTGTACGAACTTTTGGCGAAGATCGAAAGTCACGTTTATAAAATGTTTTCTCCTGAAACAGTTAATAACTGACCAGCAAAACTGCATTGTCAAAGAAAAAGTACAATGTACAAAGGCAAGCCACTATTAATTTGAGATGAAGAGCATATATTTTAAATAAAATACACTAAAAATATGATTAGAATTTGCAGCCCGTCATTGTGACGATGTCATAATAAATAATTGCTGGTTTATTAAAATCTAAATAATCTAAATTAGACTTTTATCTGTTGTAAGTTTGTGTTCAATTGAATTGACAATTTTAAATCTGACAAGTGAATTAAATGTTATCGATAATATTAAATTCTATTTAAATCCTTATTCACTATACACGACGTATTCGCAACGGTTTTCAAATCTTACCATTTCCATTTATATGAATATAAGTTTATGTACAACCCATTATTCTTATCAGTAAAAATAAGCTTTCATAGTTTACAATTACTTAGCCTCTTACCTCTTTCGCTTTTATAACTAAAACGACTCCAAATAGTGGATCCATTTGTGTTGTTCGTGGAAATTGGTTTTCCTTTAATATTTATCTGAAATAATAAAATATTACGTTATATTATTGGATAGACTGACCTTTATAGAAAAACAAATGAAAAAATTATGTAAACTGAAGCATAAAAATACACTTACTAAATAATGTTTTTAAAATATGACCTACCAACTTCTTTCTTTTAATAGTAGTGCCTGTAATCTATTTAATACGTTTCAAAGGAAAATTTTGAATTCAAACAATGTGAATTCCGGTTTGCAGCAGATACACATATACAGTTTATCGGAGCCTCCAAATTTATTAAGAATCGGAATGCAATTTGAAAATAGACTTATAAAATCGCAATTTCTTTAGAGTGTAAGACTGTTTGACAGTTTATTCTTAATTTCGACAACAGAGTTACATAGGCGAAAGACAAGACCAAATGTGGAAAACTTAGAGGCACGAGGTCCTGATACAAGAACTTCGATGAAAATCGAAAGTAACGTTATTTTGATTCTTCGTAAAACCACGCAGGTTTTGTAAGGACGCCAGTTGGGGAGAGTTCTTTATTCCCTACCGTCGGAATGGCTTAAGGTCTACCCGTATGTGAGTGGCGGTTTTTAGGAGGCAGCAAAAAGTTTCACAAAGTAACTGTTTATTTTTTCGAAGATCATGCTTACAAATGATTGATAAAGTCGTAGATGTCGCTGTCCTGGTGGTTGCATATCTCTAATGGTTTTTTCTCGTCTAGCTGTGGTGGAGCCCCGGGGCGATGACGAGTTAAAGTTCGGAGTAGTAAAGTAGCACAAGATACCGGCGAGCTGAAACACCAAGAGAAGAGGACGACGAACACAACAGGTGTACTCGATAGGAAGCTTTCATTTGTCCATGAAGTCGGAGTTTTATAATTTTCTCGGGACAGAATCATTGCTAATTAGTTAAACCTTTTTCCTCTCGCTTCCCAATTGTTCACCTGTCTCCAGGGGCCCTAGTCTCGAATTTTTCGTGTTACAACTCCCAACGTGTTGAAGGTGTCACGTGGTGCCATCTCATACTCTGACGTCAAATCGCTAGTCTCGAGTTTTAACTAACGTGCTTTCCCATCTCACCATGTGAGTTGCTACTCACATTGAATCGATCATGTAAGATCGCTACACGAAAGTGAAAATGGCTGACAAATACGCTATTCTAATCGCAATCGAAGCGTTAGAAAGAGACGAAAGAGTCGTTTAAGAAGGCAACGAATTTTTCGACCACTAGTAGATGCCATTTCTTTTCGTGTCAAGTCAACACTAACAAAATAATTTTAATTCATAATTGATAAAATTATACAGCAAATTTTTTCCAAAAAATAAAAAGAAGTATCTACTGTAATTCATCGAAAAAGAGAATTAAATGATAGTAAATTATATGTATAAATTATTAAGCGCATATTATACACTATATTACGATTANAAATAATTTTAATTCATAATTGATAAAATTATACAGCAAATTTTTTCCAAAAAATAAAAAGAAGTATCTACTGTAATTCATCGAAAAAGAGAATTAAATGATAGTAAATTATATGTATAAATTATTAAGCGCATATTATACACTATATTACGATTATTTATTAATCGGAAGTGTTAAGTTCTGATTAATAAATAATCTTAATAGACAAAACAATTTAAGAAATAGATCGAGGAAGATTCATTTTAGTCGCAAATCAAGATGTATTGTAAATAATCCCATCATGTTTAACGATACACGTAAACAAGTGAATATGATTTACTTCCGCTCCACTTTCGAGTTCGCTCGATGGGTTTAACTCCACACTACCGATTATGTGAATCATAGTAACACGAGTGAGTTCAATGATGTCAATTCGAGTACAACACGAAAAACTCGAGACTAAAGGCCCAGGTGTAAATGAAGCTCCGTTTAGGGCGCGAGAAAGGTCGACTAGAGATTGTCTATTCGACACCTTCCTTTAGACTCTGATCGCGTTTTATCGATGACTATGACACCCACGCTCATTCTGATATTTTTCTAGTTTCGTTTTGCTTTCTAAACTACGTCTTAACTTTTAAATTTTCTTTTTCCCTCTACTCTTTATGAGCGTCGACGTCAAAGTCCGGTGTCGCTGATTAGACACTTATATAATTTTTTATCTCTAGATTTAACTTAATAAATTTTTACATATTTTTTTGGGGGGGCTAATTCCGGGGCCTCACAGTTTTTGTACGCAATTACTTCCTATACACTGTACTACTTGTTCTGTCTGTATCTTTCTATTGGTCACTATCAATGGACCCCGGCATGCACTTATGATCGCTCCTCTTTCTCCTTTTTTCTTCCTGTTCACCCTACCCCTTTCCCGTTGGTATTATGCATCCCCTCTTTTCTTTCACTGTATTATATCTGTGAGGACAACCGCATTAACTTTCCTTCTTATTTCTATCCATTCTCTTAACCTTTCATAACCAAAATTTAATAGCATTAATGCCCATTATATACAAGCTACCATGCGGAATTTCGTTCCTTTATCTTCAACCCGCCCTGAGATATTAGGCAAAATAGACGTCAACACACACTCACACACAATTATATATATACTTTGGTCTTTTTTGGGTTCCAGAAGTCTCAAAACGTGGAGATTTGCAGAAAAGTCAAAGAGTCAAATCTGACAGGATAGCATTACTTGTTATGAATATATAACAACCAACAAAGTAAACAAAACGTGACTTCATACAATAGGAACAGGTAATTTCCAGCCAGCTGTAACGTATACACAACAATATAAAAAATTTTAAAGACAGTGGGACCACAAAATTCCGTCAGTAAAAGAAGGGTTAATAGAAATATTAAAACATCATTCCATTTCAAACATGGATTAAAATCACCATATAATAACGTATGATAATAAGATAAATAACCAATAATGCTGCTGTGCTTTTAAATAGCCTAATCTCTTTTATGTCGTAAACAAAACTGTATAATATTTATTTAAATCAAGACATTAGACATTTTATGGCTTATCTTATATAAGCCATTGCGTGTCTGTAAATTGTAACTGTATGACTATGCCAAAAACGCGAATGTGGACTCCCTAGCGAATGTTAGCAGCGAAGGTACCTGTACATAAACAAATTAAACTATTTTAAGTATTTTAAAGTATTTAGAAATAAACAAATTAAATTTTATAACGATAAATAATTATTTTTAATTTGCGTCGTGTCTTTTACCGTACGATAGAAGACACATTTATTATGTATACCACGGAGAATAACAAAAAAACGATAGTTTTAAAATATATAAAACACTAATTTAAGTTATATTTCACTACGGACTTTCACACACCAAACTACTTCCCTTCTCCTTCCACTTTTTTCTTCTCTCCTCTCCACTTCTATTCCTATCTCCCACACCTTTTAATAAATCTCTCACCTCCGAATACACACCCTGTTCCAGTTGGACCCAACACGTAGCAAAACTGTGTGGATGTTACAGTAATCTTACGGCATATTAATCCACAGGAGATTAAGTGGATCAAACGTGCCTCATTATGATATTATGGGGATATTATGTTAGAATCATTGTCGTTGGCGAGCGGTTTTACCAGCGGTTCTTATTTCATATAGTCGATAATAGTAATAAATCGTTTCTAATAACAATAAAAATACTATAGTATATTATGATCTATCACGTGTGTCTCCAGAGTTCAACGAATTCTTCGTAAAATGAAGAAGTTATCAGGAAAGGCCTTACGAATAAGCTCGCAAGGCCATTATTTATACAAATATACTGTTTAAAAATATGTTTTTCTATTTCCAAATTCATATTGTAGCATTTTAGTTGTGTTTTAAAGCTACACTGAATTCTTATAAAAAAAAAAGTACTTTTACTCACCTCTAAAGTTTCCAATTTAATTGTTTTATAACACTTCTCATCTGTATTCAATTCTTTCTTGAAATTTTTAATATCAACTTTAAATTTTTCTTCTTTTCGTTTAATTGTAAAGTCCGAATATTTCGTTTCTAACTCTTCTTTTATCTTCATTTTCTCCATTTACGATATTTTCGTATGTCAATAGTCTGTATTCAATCAAAGAATTAATTAATTAATTAATGTTTGTTTGTAATTTAAAGCAAGTAACAAAGACGAGTAAACTCAATGCTCTTGTTCACGTTGTAGCAGTAAATAAGGGGTGCACCCTCAAGGTTAACTAAAGAAACTCCAGTGATGACGCGTCACTAGCACACGTGATATCACACTTTGCAGCTATAAAATCACGTGTTATATGGTGTTTTTGTCAGAATTTGGATGTGATAAAGGGTGGTGTCCAGGTAAGACATAGAAGGAGAAAACTAAAAAGGAATGTACGTTAGAGCAGTGTTTCTTAACAGGGGAGCCCGTAAGAAGTTTGCCGGGGGGCCGCCAAATTATGCAAAATTTCCTTCAGAATATAATAAAAAAATATCGATGTATCACCGAATATTATATTGAAAAGTGAAATAAGAAAGATAAAGTTTTCGTATTTAGTTTTTTTTTATTTATTTCTTATTTCTCCCTACTTACAACTTTGTTAGTACAGAAGAAATAAATGCAAATATGCTACTTACACCGCAGTATTTACTTCTTTTATTCCAAAGTAATTCTAAGAAACTAATAATGTTTGGAATTTTAAAAATAAAGCAATAATAAAAAAATCAATTTATTATAGATAACTAGCTTACCCGTCGCGCATTGCTGCGATCTCAGAAGAAACGAAATTTAAGCAAACTTGTTATGATAAAATTCAATTTACATTTTATCATTTTTATTGAAACTTATTATTATTATTCATTTTTATCAGTAAAACATTTCAAAGTGTCGTTTCAATTCTATTTATTTATTGGAGTGCTTGTGGATACACGATATTTTTTGTATTTCCGTCTGGTGCGTACACGAATAAATCAGGTTTTCCAACGCGTGAGCTGGCCACATAGTTGTCCATGCGAGAAGCACGGGTTCTCCAAATTTAGCCCATACACTCGCAGCGATTGTCAGAAGTGCGATATTCCCCATTTATATATATATATATATATATTTAGTTTTAATTCTTTATAATTTTAATTATTTAATTGCTCCTTCCTCTCTTCCTTGGCACGTTGTGAAATTTCTGATAGTTGGATAATAAACCGTTTTATTGTAATTTGT
>NW_019384960.1:218508-227248 GCF_000671375.1 Centruroides sculpturatus | reverse complement strand
CCATATTTCGAAACCATGTTGTATCTTTATATTTGTTTAAAAAACTGCAATGTAGCACAGTAATCAACACATGGCATAACTCATTCATTTATTCCAGCTTTTTGTTGAGACGCGTTTCTACACACGTTTCGGGCTCCGTTTTTGCCCCTCCTCAGTCAACTAAAACATATAAAAACTAATTATATACATATTATAACCCGACATATGAATTAAAAAACAACAAAAATAAAAGTATATTTCGTTGGTATATACAAGTAAGACATAACATACCATTTTTTAAATAAATTCCTTCTCTGAATGTATTTTTTTCCCGAACGGGAATCATACTCTAGTCTATATACTTGATTATTTCAGATACCAGGTTGAAGATTTAATCTCACTTCTTCACGCTTCAGACACAGACTGTCTTATTTAAACTTTACTATACTTTGAAGACTATAAAAACAACACAATTAGTGTTGTTTTTATAGTCTTCAACAAAAAGCTGGAATTAGTCAACAAAAAGCTGGAATAAATGAATGAGTTATGCCATGTGTTGATTACTGTGCTACATTGAAGTTTTTTAAACATTAATTTTTTATATTTTATATATATTTAAATATTATAAAATGGAAAAAACTTAAGGGATGAGGGATAAAAACTTACGAGTAACGTCGTCATTAACTCGTTAGCTTATATCTAAATCCATTCTCGATATTAAAGACAGACAGCCCAACGATAATAGTTTATAGTTCTATGAATTTTCAAGCTTTAGTACAATTTGATTCATAATGTACTATAATTGCAAGAACTTCTTGTAAAATCGACTGAAAATCAACATGATTTTTCGTGTAAATCAAATTTAGCAATTGGTGTTTCACCAGATCTATAAATAACAAATATTGTAAGAAAACGCAATAGAATGTATTGCAATAAACTGGTTTTGCAGATGTTGCGGCGCGATTGCTGCATACATAAAAAAAGAAAAACGTGAAAAATTAGAAAAATGATGGAGGATGGAGCTACACACAACAGAGAAGTTAACTAATGCCTACGTCACTCGATCACGTACTGTTCTATGAGCTAGCCTCTCATACATTGAATGAGTAACTAAAATGACGAAATTACAAAAATTTTCCATTTTCATTTTCTTAATTTATGATTCGCTGCGCTAAGTAGCGTTGGGTATCTGAAGCTGACTCGTAACCCCTCAACTCGAAACAAAGAATTAGCTAGAGACGGCGAAAAAGTCGTAACTCATCGAACTGGCTCCACAGTCAGAGAGCGAAATACATAAAATGAAAAAAAAAAACCGTACAGAAAACTTATAGGAAGACTCCTTTATCTGGCGAACTCGACACGCCCAAATCTAGCATTTGCTGCTAGCATGGTTAGCCGTTTCTAATCTAATCCAGGTATCGTTCATTGAAAAATGGCCAAGACAGTACTCTGATACATTCAAGCAACTGTAAATTACGGTCTACACTACGAGGAGTGCTATCAGAAGCTGTGCGCTTATGTAGACTCAGATTGGGCCAGAGATATTAACGACCGGAAGTCTTCATCAGGCAACATGATAATTATAGCGAACAGACCCATCAGCTAGGAATCAAAAAAACAAAAATCTGTTGCGCTTTCGACGATGGAAGCGAAGTACTGTATATGGCCCTATCCGACGTGATCAAGGAAGTAATCCACATGAGAAGGATGCTACGAGAAATGCAATTTGAAAGTTATGTGAATACGCCGACGATAGTTTACTGTGACAGTCAGATCGCTATTCACCTGAGCAAAAACACCGTTCATCATGGGAAAAGTAAACACATTGACATCAGGTATCACTTCTCCCGTGAAGCTCAAGAAAAGGGCGAAATCAGAACAGAATACATCTTTACCACAGAAATGAAGACGGATGTGCTAACGAAAACCCTTCCGAAAAGCAAACATGAAGCAAACGTCAAGCTGCTTGGAATAAACAAAGCCTAGATTAAACCACCTGTAACTATTTACAATAGTGAAGACAGATAACACGATGCATGTGTATGTGTATATGCATGTGTATGTATATATATATATATATATCACAATGGATACGAGAGTGCTTGTAAAGAAAATTATCAAATGATTAGTTTCAGTGTATACGCAGACTCCGGGCACACCAATAGAGAAAGTGTTAAATAGAAAGTTGTGCATGTGACCTTTGCCCTTGAAATCGTCGCGCCCTCTCCTCTGCTATGCGAGAGGTGAGTTGAGTTATGTAAACTCTGCCAAGGGAAGTGGTACTCTGGTCCTGACTGTAATTTTGAACATGTGTTGTACTCTAACGTACATTCCTTTTTAGTTCTCTCATTCTTTATCTTACCTCGACAACACCGTTCATCATATCCATATTATGACAAGAACCATGCTATTGGTCTAGATTAGTGATGTGCCGGATCGTTAAAAATGTATATCCGCGGATACGGATACGGGATACGGATCTCAACTTTCGTATTCAGTCGGCGCCGGTGCGTGTGACCTTGGACCGATAGTTGACGCTTTTGCGTTAATAACGCGACGTGTTTTTGACTTGCACTGCGCGTGTTTTTGTTTATAGTGTGAAAGTGTGCTAAATTAGAATTCACCACAGAGGCAGACAGGATAAAGTAACAAAAGTTGATATAATTTTCCAATTAAGCTATTTCGCGTCTTTATACAGATTCTATTTCGAGGGATTCCAACTTCACGGTATAAACAGTAGCATGCAAAATTACAGCGATAATAATAGTTCGCTGTATCCAAAGCACGTGTACAATACAGATCCCGATCGCGACAATATAACCCGGAACCTTAAAACTAACCTTAAACACTAACTTAACACTAATAACAGAAAAAGGGATAGAATTAAGAAGACAGAAAAAATGGTAGATAAGATAGAAATAGGGATATCTGGGGTTTTGTCCCTTTTTTCGGCTTGTTTCTTTATGCGTACTATTGGGTGGGATAACACACGTCCTTCTCCTATAACTGGCCACTTCTCTTCTACAATAATTAGGATTTTTTCCTTCCACAGTCGTCAATACGACCTTAAAACATGATCTTTTTTCTGAACTTATTTCTGAACTATCCGGTCATTGAAAATACGACTCCCAGTATTCTCACCTCGTCCGTACACTCTGCCGTCCGGTTTACGAATGACCTGCTACGTCACTTCTCTTTTTTCTCCGGCTCCTGTTTACACCTTTGCTCCTCAAATTTCTAGGAACTGCTCATCCCACCCAAGGGACAGGGAATAGATAAGAAAGTTCTAGAAGAAAATAGAACAATAGAACAAAGGGTAGAAAGAAGAAACGAAACTAAACTAAAATTAATATTTACAAAAATATAGCGTACCGCCACAATGGTTTAGCGCAGTGTTTCCCAACCTTTTTTGTGCTATGCCCACCTAAGTCTTTCTAAAATTCTTGTCTCCCTAACATATACAGCGGCTATACGATTAACTTAAACTCTGGACAAGTCCATTTTCGAATTGCCCTCCTTAGCAATCCAATTGCGTCCTGTGGGGCGTGGGTCCCACGTTGGGAAACACTGGTTTGTGGCTAGTGTGACAAGAGATAGCATAGATTACGTTTGTGTTTTTGGAGAGTGTTGAGTTAAATTAAAATAAAAACAATGTCGACAAAAAAGTTTAGTGTAATATGGAAATATTTTACGATAGTAAATGACGAATGTGCTATTGCTACCAATCTTTAAAATTTCATATAAGTAATGAAATTCATTAAGATAAAAGATCCGTTAAAGATCCGCTAAAAAGTAACGGATACGGATACGGACACGGATCTTTTTTTTCTCTCGGATATTCGCGGATACGGATACGGATATCCGGCACATCACTTGTCTAGATTCGACCAATGCTGTCGCGACACGAATCGGCGATGACGTTTTACCGTATTATACAAGACTTTTTTAGCGTGTTTATAGGAATACGATCGCAATTTTTTTCGCCTTGTTATACGAATCAGTATTATATGAACCCGTTTTATACGACTTCATCTAATACGGATTATCCTGCAATTTTTGTCCAATTTAGGTGAAATTTTTGTTATATTCGTTTTAAGTTTTGACAGAAAGCTACTTATTTTGCTGAAATATTAACTACAAAATAAACGTTTTATCTATTTCGGATCTGTGATGGCAATGCGCTCAGTGACGTCAGTGACCACGTGACGTTCATGCTCAACGAGGGAATTTCCCTCAAGTTGCATATTTAAATATTTTGGCAAATGGCCTATTTTAAACTTAACTAAATTCACTTAAATGTTAAACTTCAAAAAAAATATAGCCGAATCGTGTCACTTGTATGCGAAATGTTTTAAGAATTTTTTTCCAAATGACCACGTGACGTTTCATTATCCAATCGGTAGTAACGATCTAATGAGCCCGTTATTTAGAAAGTGTTATCCCTAGATGAAATCTTACATACAGTACGGTACATACAATTAGGGTGGCCGGAAACCCAGCTTTTCACTGGACTGAATACTCTGTTCTCCCTCCTGCATCACTTTGCGCCAAACATCGATTTGTCCTCTTTTTAGGAGTGTGATGAAAAATGTGCATAATTCAGTAGTCATTTCCAATGAATTGAGGAAGCTGGATAACGTTTCTAGATGGCTTATTCCACTTTGACCTAGTGGCACTTTGCCCATTTTCTTCGTTAACAGGCCAAAGAATTACACAAATGTTTACAAATTGGTCACAAGTGTTTATTGGGCGAAAGCACGCAAAAATGAAAGGCAGGTCGTCAGATTAGCTTCTTTGAGATTGGTTGGTTCTGAATCCGCATATTAAAAATTATGTAGATGTATCATAGTCCCAAGATTATCCAATCTTTCAAACCATGACAAATCAGAGAAGCACAAGAAAAGTACTCCAAGAAAAGTACATATCAAACGGTTCTTCCTGTCACAAAAACCATCAAAACAGTTGATGATAACGTTAAGGAAGCCGAGTTACAGCTTTCAGTAAGTATAGTCTGCCACGGTGCAATAAGAACCTTAGTGAGATAAGTGTGAAACATGGGTGTGGAAGTACTCTAGGCAAGATCAAATTGAACAGAACTAAATTCCTACTTCCGCTGAAAAATGTAATTTCACCTGTTTTGAAAATTGAACTTATTGAAGATTTAAAAGATAAAAGGTATGTAATTATTATAGATGAGTCAACTGATGTTTCAACTCAAAAATATTTGTTTCCTTTAGTAAGATTTTTTAGTAATTTAAAACAGCAAATCATCATTGGTTTTTCGGATTAATTCCTGTTCAAAAAGCAACAGGAGAAAATTTATTTAATTTAATTTCAGATGAAATTCATAAATATGGCCAATCTTTAACAAATTGCATTAGTTTTGTTTCGGGTGGTGCATCTAATATGGTAGGATGCAATAATTTTGTATGGTTAGTTCAGGAAAAGGTCATGTATAGTTTATTAATGAATAGGAAAAAACTTAAAAGCATATTCTATTTTTGCGGAAGAAGCAGAACAACAATTTGACACCAAATTTAAAGCAAGAATGATAAAAGAAATGACATTGGATCAGACTAATTATTGCAACTCCAATAGTTCAAGAATTTGAAAGTTTAAATGGCCTTTTTCAACAAATAAAACAAACCCTTATCAGTTTATTTTTGCACTACAGATCTTTAAAAAGTAGACTTTATGATGGTAATTACATGGTATAAGAAAAGTATTTCTAAAGTAGATTTTGGAATGAAATTTTTGAATGAATGTGATAAATACCTGCAAATAAATAATAACAATGAAAAAATCATGCAACAAGTTCTAAGTGTCAAAGAAAGGTGTATACAAATGTAAGAAGCTTTAAATCAACTTCAACAAAGGCTTCCATCGGCAAGAAATTTATTTCAAGATCTAGCGCAATTAAGCCCAAATATAATTTTAAACCAATCTTTATGACCAAAGTTTTCTGAATTACCATTTTTGAATTTAGCACAATACGATTGAAGAGCAATACAGAAAATTACGTTTTGTCAATTGGATGGACGAAGAACAATTTAAGGAATGTGGAATACCCAATGAAACTGAGCTTTTTGTCAAAAAATATTACAAAAACCCCAATTCAAAGAACTTGCGACTTATGCCTTCAATTGCCTAATAAAACCTATTAGCAATGTTACAGTAGAGAGGGAAATAAGGCAAGAAATAGAATGCAACTTTCTCTTCTAGATGCAATTATTTGGATTAGGTCACAACTTTTGTTCTCGTATATATGTTGCAAAGAATTTGTCCCTTCACATAAAATGTTAGAATGTTTTACTTCTGAAAAACTATATTCCCCTGATTCAATTTCTTCCCTTAATCATCAAGATGTGCTTGTTCGGGAAGAAGCATTAATATAATAAAATAGCATTAAGTACAGTAATACTCCGAACTTACGCGATAGGTGGGACAAAGCGTTAACCGCGTAAGTCGAATTCGCGTAAGTCGGGGTATAATTTCGCATATAACTTAAATACATACAAATAATTTTTTATTGGGGCCAGAGACTAAAGAAAACAATAATTTAGAAAAAAATGTTTAATAAAATCTTAGATAATACATATGTATAACAAATTAGGCCTATATTATATTACAATTTTTCACATTTACTTGCTTATTACGCCATAATTTTAACATTGTTTCCATCTCAGCGATAATACCGTGACGTTTACGAATGATGCTTGAATTTAAAGATTGAGCATTTTTCACAGCTTCGAGAATTTTTTCTTTGCCTTTTATAATTGTTCTGACCGACAATTCCGGTAGATCAAACTTCTTTGCCAATTCACAAATTTTCATTTTTGTATCGAAGTCTTTAATAATGGGTACGTTCGTAAAGTCAAACGAGTTAAACGCGTTAGTAACGAATCGTTCGAAAAGTCTAACGAAATAGGAATAACGATGACTTCATTCTCGCTTAACTCGTTCGACTTTACGAACATACCCAATGTTAACTTTACATTCCAAAGATAAAGTTTTTCTTTTCTTGTTTGATGCAGAAGAATTAGTTCTACTTCGTTTGGATGACATAGTAGAGTCTCTCGAGTCTCCGTAGATATAACAAACACAGAAATAAATAACACAAAATAAATTGTAGCTATGTGTGGATTCTGCGCGACACATCCGAACATGTAAGCCGAACAATAGTGTGGGGGGAGTGAGTAATCAAGGGTTGCGTGGCGCTAAAACAAAAGACGAATCGACGAGATTTGAAAATCGCGTAACTCCGGGTTCGCGTAAGTCGGGGTAGCGTAAGTCGGGGTATTACTGTATACTAAAAGTATAATGTATATAAAATATATAATAAATTTTGGCTTTTTTCTGGTTTTTTTAACCTTAGTTGGCAAACTTTAAGGGTTTTTATGAAAGAATAATAAAACATTTAAGTTACAGATATGATTTCTCAGAAAACACCCTTCACTACAAAATGACAAAATTGAGCCTAACAGGTGTCATACTTTTTGAAGAGTTCTGCGATGGAGTGAAGGCATTTAACATACCTGATATTAACATGGATGAATTATACGAAGAGTATGGGTTTGCGGAGCCCATTATAAATTATCATGAGTTGGTCAACAGCAGCTGCGAAGAACGTTGTCTGAAGTTATTTAATAACGGTGACATAGAGATTTCTTTTTAGTGCCTATATGTTCTCCATAGCATGTAGCAAAGCTCAGAAATGAGAGAAATCGTTCGAAAGACTCTGTCAAAGCAGAACTCCAAATATGTAATAACTTCACAGAAGAATGTTCAGTTATGTACAAAACACTTCTTGCCAACAACAAACTACTGAAAATGGCAATAAAAGAACAGAAATATACAAAGGAGACAGCCATGCTCTCAGTATTGTTTTGTTTTTCTTTTGTTTTTTAAATAAAATACTGAATTTTTGTTTTTTTTTCGACATTTGATACTTCAATTATAGTTTTCGACGTTTAATGTTATCACTGATTATTAAACATTCCATACACTTATTTTTCCGTATATTATTTACACATGTGTAAAAAAAGGAAACCACGAGCGTCAACAGGGTTCGCGGGGGTTACCTCCAACAGTTTCCTCCCTTTTAGACATTGAATAATGGCCACCCTACATAAAAGTCATTTTTGTTTTATCAAACTGGAATTAAAAAACATAGAGTAAGAATGGCTTTGTCAAGGGCAGAAGGACAGTATCTCAACGTCAAGCTCGACTCGAAGCTCCTCACAATTCTTCAATATTATTTACTCATAAAGATATTCCGTCATGTTTGGGAAAAGAATTTCCAGTATATTAAAAATATATAAATGAAGGTACAGACTAAAGAAAAACAGAGACTGAAAACTCCCTACGCCATTTATGTTATCGATTTTAAAATTACGTGATAAATTTAAACCAACCACAATATAGTATACAACTGTTCCAAACTCGGTTACAGGGCACCGACATTAAATTATTATAGCGTCGTGTACACCTTATGTCACGGTTTAAATATATTCTTTTAGATTTATATTACAGTAGAACCTCGATTATCCGACCCCTTGGTTAACCGACCGTCCTAGTCGGCAAATTTCAAATGTCCGCAAGTGATGTGGTGCTACAATATTTGGCTATGTCTTGGCTACTTTAATATTATTTTTACGTGTTTTAGCTGGCAACACTCATTCGACCATGAAAGGGAGCCAGTATTTAAACGAGGCTTAATTTTCTAATTTTTAACGATACAATAGCGACGATTATTATTTTA
>NW_019384960.1:203365-212214 GCF_000671375.1 Centruroides sculpturatus | reverse complement strand
AGAGCGTTTTCTTTTTGGCAAGTTATCCTTATCCTCTGAGCATTTTTCTGCATTATCTTCAGATCCATGCTTTACCTTTTGCAAAATGTATGTAATTTTAGATTGCTTGCTTCTAGTTAAAAGGTCTTTATAAATTTCCTTATATGGTGCTAAGCACTTATGAAGAATAAAGCAAGTATGGAATAAGGGAAAAACATTCGGCAACATCAGAAGCAGAAGCGTCGAGATCTGGCAACATTGAAAGAAGTTTCGAGAAGGACCATGTGTATCGACAGAAAAAAGAAAAGAAAATTTACATACTTAAGTACTAACAGTTTACGAAAATAATAATTTTCGTGAACTATTATTACTTAAGTATGTAAAAATTTACAGTCGAACCTCCTATAATTACGGTCCCTATAATTGCGATTTCTATAAAACTGCGAAAAAATTGTGACGGTATCCGTAAAAAATAATAAAAAAAAAACCGTGTCCTGTTTTATATTTGTGGCGTAGTAAACACTAGTATTGTGTTTTATTCTAAAGACACATGGCAAATTTTCCATCAAATTCCTTTATTAGTTGAGTCGATACGGTACATTGTTTTGTACTCGTTTCGGGCTTTGCCCCTCTTCAGTCAACTAAAATACAATACATATTTAACTTATTACAGTAGAGAGTTTACATAAAACAATGAGTACATAAACGATATATAGACGTACCTTTTGGTTACACTTTGTATAATTTAAAAAAAAAAAACATGTAAAATCTGCTTTAATCTTTGTAAAACTATTTTATATTACGAATTAAAATTCGTAATATAAAATAGTTTTACAAAGATTAAACAGTTAAAGATTAAAATAGTTTTACAAAGATTAAATAGTTTTACAAAGATTAATAATTTTACAATCTTTGTAAAATAGTTTTACAAAGATTAAAGCAGATTTTACATGTTTTTTTTTAAATTATACAAAGTGTAACCAAAAGGTACGTCTACCAAAAGGTATCGTTTATGTACTCATTGTTTTATGTAAACTCTCTACTGTAATAAGTTAAATATGTATTGTATTTTAGTTGACTGAAGAGGGGCAAAGCCCGAAACGAGTACAAAACAATGTACCGTATCGACTCAACTAATAAAGGAATTTGATGGAAAATTTGCCATGTGTCTTTAGAATAAAACACAATACTAGTGTTTACTACGCCACAAATATAAAACAGGACACGGGTTTTTTTTTATTATTTTTTACGGATACCGTCACAATTTTTTCGCAGTTTTATAGAAATCGCAATTATAGGGACCGTAATTATAGGAGGTTCGACTGTAAATTTTTACATACTTAAGTAATAATAGTTCACGAAAATTATTATTTTCGTAAACTGTTAGTACTTAAGTATGTAAATTTTCTTTTCTTTTTTCTGTCGATACACATGGTCCTTCTCGAAACTTCTTTCAATGTTGCCAGATCTCGACGCTTCTGCTTCTGTTGTTGCCAGATGTTTTCCCCTTATTCCATATATCATTTATTCTTCATTAGTGCTTAACACCATATAAGAAAATTTATTAAGATCTTTTAACTAGAAGCAAGCAATCTAAAATTACATACTTTTTTCAAAAGGTAAACGATGGATCTGAAGAAAATGCAGAAAAATTCTCAGAGGATAAAGATAAAAATTTTAATAAAGATATTTATCATAATTATGAAAATATAATAGCATGTTTTTTTAATTTTTGGAACCTAACCCGCCTTTTCGTATTAGTCCTTTCTTTCGCATAACACGGCAATTTTTTGGAACGTAACTATCATGTTATACGGGGGTTACCTTGTATTCAACATAGTTTTATTAAGTACAAATTTATATTAATACGATGCAGGAAGTTACTTATAATTCTCTAATATCACATCCCAGTTAAATGTATAACAGTTGAAACTTGAATGCAGTTCTTTAGCTACCCTTTAAATAATATTAATATAAAAGTTTGAACTAAGTAACACGTTACTTACTTTGAATGCTCATTTCATTCCTGTTAGAGTTTTCTTCCAGAGTGAATAATTCATTGTTGACAGGCTAAACAATATACAAACAATACATAACAATCACGAATAATCAGTTATGATATATAAAGCAGTAAAAAGTTGTTCAACTTTCCCGGCAACGTTTCAAACAGGTGAACAAAATCGTGCACCCTCCACACACTAACATCCATTCATACAGATAAAACCCACGATTTTTTGCATTTTTCGACGTTTGAAAGTGTTCCAAGTTTAAAAATCTTGCGGAGTCATTTTTTGACCGATCGACATTTTTTCTTTTTGTTATATAGCTATAAATTTAACCCAAAACACAGAAAAAGCAAACGTTGAAAACCTAAGCATGTGGCTGCATGTTATGTGTGCATAAGAAGATAAAGCATTGAAATCCGTTCAATTTTCACTCTCTGTTTTTTTGCAAATTTGCAGATTTTAAGATCTCCTATACCGAAAAATCATGGCAATAAATTCCGTAAATGTATAGGCCTATGTGTGGGCGTGTATTTCGGCGTCTATTTCATTTAATATTTCACAATTGAAGATAAAGAAACGAAATTTTACACCGTACGTTGTGTACAATGAGCATTAATGCAATTAAATTTTGGTAATAAATCGTCGAGGTTGAAAAAGATAAAAAGAGGTAACGTGTACAATCTCGAGTGGATCGAACTTAATGAAGATTTTATTTGCTGTTAGCATCTATAGTTGATTGTGAAATGTATTTCTACCATTAAAATTAAGCCATTCTTCATTTTATAATAATTAAAATCATAAAGAGTTTTTATGACATATGGCGTTACACAATTCTATTTATTTACTAGCCGTTACTCGCGGCTTTGCCCGCGCGGATTTTGCAAGCAAACCAACCCCATTTATATTCAGTATTTCAACAACCATAGAAAATTATGCTTCTATGGTTGTTGAAATACTGTATATAAATGGGGTTTTCTCATCTTTATTTAGTTCAACTAAATAAAGATGAGAAAACCCGCCAAGTGTCTTAATTTATAGCACTTTGTTGTGTTAGAAGCATAAACAAATTGCAAATCACGGTTTCATATCATCAAAAAAACCATAGAAATTGTTATATAACACTTACTGCTGAGAATAATGAGAATTTCTGAGAATCAAACAAATTATTTTCAATTTGATCAATTTTCTGGAACGTTTACAATCGTTCTATAATCGAACCAATATGCAATAACAAATTCGAATCTAATAAGGTTGGAACATTTTTAAAATCGAAATATATAAAAAATATTTATAACAATGTCTGAAATGTTATTAATTTAATACACCTAAGTACTCGATGAAGACTAAATCTTCTCTCTCTACCCCGTGGGAGAATTTCGAAAAATCTCTTCTTAGTGTGCATTCCCATGAGATACCCTACTTAAACGCTAATAAAAACAAAAAATCGCATCTAAAATAGTACAGTAAAAGCCGTTTTTTCGGTTAAGACTTAATGCGTTCCCTCTGCCCTCGCGAAGGAATTTCGAAAAATTCCTTCTTAGTGTACAGTACATTGCAATGGAATACCCTATCTGTGTACCAAATTTCACCTCTTTAGGTTCAGCGGTTTGCTCTGGGCAATGATAAATCAGTGAGTCAGTCAGTCAGAAGAAGCAATTTTATATATATAGATAATCAGTAATAACATATATGTTATTTTTAAATAAAATCTCTTAACAGCCAGGATATTTACGCAATTCTTTGTTAGATATTTTCGTATTATGTTAGTGATATTAAGCTGTTTTTAACCGTTTAGAAAGCTAAGTTAATATTGAAATTTCGCTATAAAATATGTCAAAATTTGTATTACTTACCATTACCTGTTCATTATCGTCTGGAAGACGAACAACTTCTTTACAATCTTCAGTCTTTACTTCAATCTTCACTTTTTTCAAATCAACTTTACACTCTGATTTTATACTGTGTTTTACGTCATAATTCTCTTTTACTTCTTCTTTCTTGATATCTGTAGTAAAATTTACAAAGTTTTTGTTAAAGGATTCTAAGAAAAACTTTAAATATAAAATAAAAGTGAGTATATTTTCAATAATTAACATATCAATATTAATTTACGTGTTTCACTTAATCATTTATTTGTGATTACAAGCCGAAAATTAGCGTGTGTCATTGCGTATTGGTGTGATGTGTGACAAAAATTATATTGAATAATAAATATAATTAGAAACTTCTTTTCGTTATTAAATAAACAGCTGTATTAAGTTTCCCGGAAATATTTAAAACTATGTGTGGCGCCATCTTAAATATTTTGTTATATATAACAGCCAAGAAAGTAAAACATATTTAAAGTGTTAAATAATCAAGGATTTTAAAATTTTTATTACGTTACCAAGGATTACGTTACCTATCTGCCTGTCATTCCTTAACACTTCATTTCATATATAATACATAAATGTATATGCAATGAAAACTTCTTTCAATGCAAGTAATGTATAAGTATGGACTAAGTGTACAAGGATTTATTTTCATGTGCATTCTGAATTAAGAAATATCCTGTCTTCATGGCATTCCAACATTCCTTAGAAGCACATATTGCTTAGTACATAAGTCAACAGATACCAATTACTTCGTGATTAATACAGTCTCCATCCAAATAGAAGTGATTCCAGGAGGCTATGCTTAAATCTTAAATAAATATTATGTGCACAAGTACTTAATAACTAAGTTAAAAAAAATAACTTGGATGGAGCATATAAGGGATACTTTTATGAATCGAGTTTGCTAACAATGGATAATTTACTTTCACTGTAGTACCGGCTCTCATAAACAAAAAAAAAAAAAAAAATGGGTAATGTTATATAACGAAAATACCAACAGGCTTTTTCGTTATTTATTTAAAAAAATCGAATTTAATCATATTATTGGGCTGTAATTGCAGAAAAAATTGCAGACCTATAAATTCTCACTGTCGTCTGTCTGTGTGTCAGTTTTTTTCTTAATCTCGAGAACAAACGAAGATAAAAGCAGAGGTAAAATAATGTGAAAAGATTAAAGGGACAAGACACCGATTAACTGTGTACGAACTTTTGGTGAAGATCGAAAGTTACGTTATTTAAACTAAAATCCTTACTCCTGAAAACAGTTAATAAATGACTGTCACAACCGCATTGTCAAACGAAAAGTATAATATACAGAGATAAACCACTATTAATTTCAAATGAAGAGCATATAATTTAAATTAAATACACTAAAAATATGATTATAAATTGCAGCTCGTCATTGTAACAATGCCATAATGTAATAAACAATTGCTCGTTTCATTGAAATCTAAAACATCTAAATTGGACTTTTCTCTGTTTAAGATTCTGATCAATTGAATTGACAATTTTAAATCTGTCAACTGAATTAATTATTATTGATAATATTANAGACTTATGAAAAATTTTTTTTTTATCCTGAGAAAATTTTCATAAATTATTCATTATTTGGCAAAAGTGCTTAATTAAAACTCTTGACATCTTTCTTCAAACAATACAGTTATTTTCCTATATAGTATAGACTTTGGGTTCATATTCTTAAGTCTCTTTAATACGCGTTATACTTAAAATTAACAATAAAAATAAAAAGTCCGTATTGTTCCATATTTTCTAGTTCATATATTATACTAATACAAACAAAATAAAATAATTATTTTAAAATATGTAAATTATTTCGAGGCATTTAACAAGAACAACTCCATTGTGAAAGATAACTTCACACGTGAACATTTAAAAAGAACATTTCTTAACGCATAAATTAGAATCTTTCTTCGTGTGCGTAATAATCCAATCTGTTTTCTAAATGCCTTCTTGTATATTTTGCATTGATGTTTATTTCCTGTGGAATGAAAAGTATTAATGATTTTGGAATTCGGCTATTGATGTAAATTTACATTAACAGCCGAATTCCAAACTCATCAATATCTTTTCAATTTACGGGAAATAAACATCAAAACAGTATTTTACAAATGTCACAACAGAAATGTATTTGATTATTAAAAATAGTCATATGCTTCTTTATAGTTTCCATAAACGTAAAAGTCTGTTTACATATATTACATTGTTAAGATAATTGAAGTGTATTTCAAAACAAAAAATTTTAAATGTAATTTCAGTTTAGTTTTCGTTTTAAATCTGCTTTTACCATTTCTGCAAAAATACGCTTAATTCTGATAAACGAATTGATGGCTTAATTAATAAACGACTTTTAAAATAATATTCATTGTTACATACGTAACGAAGATTGTCTTCTTTGTCATTGTCTTCGTTACATTTTTATACATGACTATCGGTAAAAAGTCTATTGCATTTTTCACAACGAAACGGTTTTTTGTCTTAATGAATTTTCTGGTGATTAATTAAGTGGTTTTACTTTTAAATTACTTATTACAAATATTACACTTTTCAATGTGAATTTTCGAATGTTCTTTTAGAAGCGATTCTGTTTTGAATGGCTTCTTACAAATATAGCATAAATACATATTTTAATATTTAGTAAGACAATAATGGCTAAAGCAGTTGTATCCATATAACCTTTATTACATATGTCACAAACATACTTTCTTTTATCGCTATGAATATTTTTATGCTGTTCCAATAAATGTGTTGTCTTGAAATATTTCTTACACATTTAACAATAATATTTACATTTATTCTTAAATATACGAATATGCATTTTTAAGCCATAACTGCGTTTAAAACTTTTGTTACATATGTTACAAGTATAGTTAAATTCATTATTATGAACTACTTTATGACGTTCCAAATAATCTTTTGTTTTAAAACGTTTGTTACATGCTTGACAAACATAGTTACGTTCATCAGTATGAATTACATAATGCTTTTTTAAGTATACTTTTTGTTTAAAACTCTTATTGCAAATATCGCATTTAAAAGGACGGTCTTCACTATGTGTTTGTTCATGTCGCAACAATATACACTTTTTGTTAAATTCTTTACCACATATCTTGCAGGCATATAATTTGTGCGTTCTCTTGTGGATTTCTAAACGGCCCTTACCATATGGAACGCGCATACCACAAATGTCGCAACACACATTTTTCCGCTGGATATTAGATTTTTTACAATGACTAAGTTTATGATGTCGCAAATAGTGTTTTGTCTTAAAGTATTTCTTACACATTTCACAAAAATATTTGTATTCATAGTTGTGTGTATTATTAATATGCTGATTTAAATCACCACGTCGTTTAAAACTTTTGTTACATACCTGACAAGTATGGTTAAATTTATTATTATGAACTATTTTATGATTTGTTAAACCGTCCTTTGTTTTAAAACGTTTGTTACACACTTCACAAGTATAGTTATGTTTATCAGTATGAGTTTCGTAGTGCCTTTTTAAACTGCCTTTATATTTAACACTCTTATTGCAAATATTACATTTGAAAGGACGGTCTTCACTATGCGTTGATTTATGACGTAACAAATTAGCTCTCTGCTTAAATTTTCTTCCACATATTATGCAGGCATGAACTTTACCATTTCTTGGAGATGAATTTACTCGATTTCCAGATGGCTGCAAACAAAAATTCTTATAAAAAATTTTGTCTTCATTTCCACTTTTGTGTTCTTTCGTGTGTCTTCGCAAATGAAATTGCCACAAAAATTTCTTATTGCAGATTGTGCAGTGAAATGGTTTTTTTCTAATATGACAGAAAAGATGTGTTTGTAATATTCTCTTATTTGTAAAGGTCTCTTTACATAAATCACACGTAAAGTGTTCTTTAGAATTAGATGCAAACATAACCTTAAAGTATTTTCTTTTAATCTTTTCGTGAATTTTATTGAATTTTCTACTAGAAAGAACGTATTTGCTTGTTTTGATATTATATATGAAAAGTTTGTGTTTTTCTGAATATTGCTGAATATCGTGTTCCTCAATTTGCTGTTCTTCCTTAACTGAAAGTTTAAAAAATAGCATAAATAAAGTACCATTATATTTGGATAAACATATCATTGCTTTCATATTAAAATATTACTGCTGTAGTAATATAACTGGTGAAGTATACCTGTGTTTTTCACTTTAAACAAGGCATTATTTGTTGTTTGCACTAAAAATAGAACATTTTACAATCATGATGTGATTGATTCAGCTTAGAAGAAATTGTGTGCTTTTAGAGAGGAGAGGAAATCATTACTGTAAAAAAAGTTCCACAGCAATAGTCTATGAATTTTACGTAGAAAAAAAAATAAATGGATTTATAAGATTTTTTACATCAAAATTCGATAATTTGAGCGTATGTCTAGTAGATCTGTACAACGTTTTCCAAGAATATTAACGACGTATTAGGTAACACGATGCTAATATTTACTTATTTATGTCATTAAATAAGTTATATAGTTGTCGTTTACTTTGTTTTAATACATTTTCTTTATTATTTTAGTGAATCCATAAACAACGCAAAATAACATGAATCGTTAAATCACAAGTCGTGAGTTGTGATTTAATGATTCTGATTACAGGTAACCCCCGTATAACACGACACTTCTATAGCACGGATTCACTCTAACACGGTTCGAAAATCGGTACCACCCCCGTATAACACGGTACTGTTATAGCACGGATTCACTCTGACACGGTTCGAGAATTGGGTAAACCCTCGTACAACAGGAAATGTAATACAGTCGACCCCCCTATAAGATCATAGATACGTTCCATTCTTTAGGAATCTGATTTCTTACGAGTTTTTCCAATCACAGCCTGACACGTGTAAAGTTTACGGACTACGGCTGATTGAAAGGTTTTCTTCCATAAAATTAATCGATTCTAGACTAATCCGACTCAACATTTCCAAAATACGTATAT
>NW_019384960.1:193740-198303 GCF_000671375.1 Centruroides sculpturatus | reverse complement strand
TCTTGTGTTTTAGGTGATTAAAAAAAAAAAAAAAAAAAAAATGGGTAATGTTATATAACGAAAATACCAACAGGCTTTTTCGTTATTTATTTAAAAAAATCGAATTTAATCATATTATTGGGCTGTAATTGCAGAAAAAATTGCAGACCTATAAATTCTCACTGTCGTCTGTCTGTGTGTCAGTTTTTTTCTTAATCTCGAGAACAAACGAAGATAAAAGCAGAGGTAAAATAATGTGAAAAGATTAAAGGGACAAGACACCGATTAACTGTGTACGAACTTTTGGTGAAGATCGAAAGTTACGTTATTTAAACTAAAATCCTTACTCCTGAAAACAGTTAATAAATGACCGTCACAACCGCATTGTCAAACGAAAAGTATAATATACAGAGACAAACCACTATTAATTTCAAATGAAGAGCATATAATTTAAATTAAATACACTAAAAATATGATTATAAATTGCAGCTCGTCATTGTAACAATGCCATAATGTAATAAACAATTGCTCGTTTCATTGAAATCTAAAACATCTAAATTGGACTTTTCTCTGTTTAAGATTCTGATCAATTGAATTGACAATTTTAAATCTGTCAACTGAATTAATTATTATTGATAATATTAAATTTTATTTAAATCCTTAATCACTATACACAACGTATTCGCAACGTTTTTCAAACGTTATCATCTCCATTTAAATGAATGTAAATTTATGTACTGTATTACCTATTATTTTTATCAGTAGAAATATACTTTCATAGTGGTAAAAGCATTAAGCTTCTTACCTCTTTCGATTTTATAACCAGAATGACTCCAAATAGTGGATCCGTTTATGTTGTGTGTGAAAATTCGCTTTCCTTTAATATTTATCTGAAATAATATAAGATTACGTTATATTATTTGACAGGTTGATGTTTATAGAAAAACAAATACAATAACTATTTAAAGCATAAAAATACGCTTACTAATTAATTTTTTTTTAAATATGGCCACCAACTACTTTCTTTTAATGGTAGTGCCTGTCATCTATTTAATACCTTTCAAAGGAAAATCGTGTCAAATTTAGAAGTCCCGAACACATTTTAACATCATACAGCTTAAATATCATTGATTTTACAAATATAATACATTAAACTCAAACTATACGTACCTGAAATATTAATTTATAGATAGAACAGTAGATACGTTCGAAATATTATGTGGAATTAAGTATAAAATGAAGCAATGTTAGCTACTACCAATCAAACTACAAAATTTCTCTGAATAACACGTGACGCGTGTAAACAAAACTATTATAGTTACTGATCCCGACATAATAAAATATCTAGCAAGGAATTGCGTTACTTTTCCGGCTGTTATGAGATTTTATTTTGAAAACAATTTATTAATTATTAAGCAAATTAATACAGGGTGTCCCATAAATTTGTAGAAATTTAAAAATTCATAAATATTGAAAAAATTGATATATTTAAATGAGGTTTGCGTAGAAGTTATACTCGCGAAGATGGATTTTTGGTTAGAGAAAAAGAAAATTGTTCTAATTTCTTGCAAAAATAATAATTTATCAAGAAACATATCAGCGATGAGTAGTCACGTGACGGAATAGCACAAACAAATGTCACGTGACACGCTTCCTACGTGTTTGCCGTCTGATGTGCCGCTCCTCAAGGAAATCAAGCTTAATGCAATGGCATCTTCGAACGATGCACACTCCGTAAGTATCCCTACAATTTTTTGTTTTTATATGGATTATTTCCGAAAATTTATACGTGTTTTGGAAATAGTTTAAGTCAAATTAGTCTAAAATCGATTAATTTTATGGAAGAAAACGTTTAAAACAGCCGTATCCGTAAACTAAACATGTGCAGTTTTTAAAACGAACATCGTGGCCAAAACGTCAAATTTCTTTGTAAAGAGTCGAAATAACTTTTGCTTGAAATCAGAAACAACGTAGCTCAGTTTAAAGCGCGTGGAGCCATTATTTATACTAATATACTATTTTAAAATATTTTTTTTCCCTCTATTTCCCACTTTATATTATAGCCTATAGCTGTGTTTCTCGTCCTTAAAGCAACACTGCGATCTTACAATAAAGTATTTCTCACTCACCTCCAAGGGTTCCGATTTAATTGTTTTATAACACTTCACATCCGTATTAAATTCTTTCTTGAAATTCTTTAAATCAACTTCAAATTTCTTTTCGATTCGTTCAGTTGTACAGTCCGAATGTTCTGTTTCTAACTCTTGTTTTATCTTCATTTTCTCGATTTACGATATTCTCGTGTGTCAACAAGTTGTATTCAATCAAAGAATTAATTAATAAATAAATGTTTATTCGAAATTTACAGCAAGTAACAAAGAAAGACGAGTAAACTCATAACTACTGTCCCCGTTGTAGCAGTAAACAAAAGGTGCACCCTCAAGGTTAACGAAAGAGAAGTCTTCAGTGATGACACGTCACCAGCACACGTGATACTTTGCAGCTATAAAATCACGTGTTATATGGTTAATAGTATTGTTCTTAAAACGCACTTATAAATGTTTATAGAAAGAAACTAAAAATAAAATTTTTAATCACATCCTTAAAACCTNAAGCCAGCAAACGAGAAGCCACTTCATCTTCAATAATTCCCACAATAGAGACTTTGAAATTATTCTTATCAAAAGCAAAGATCAGTAGTTCCTTTAGTGGCATTAATACCACAACAGAAGAACTAGAAAATCCAATAAAAAAAGATTTTCAGCATATATAGAATACAAGTCTTTATGCTTGTCATTTTTTATTAGATTGAAAATGAAATTTCAAAAAGAAAATATGGTAGAGGAAATCTCAATAAGAATTCAATTCTGAAGCTTCTACTTCTGGAGGTGAATTTCTAAGTTTTTCTGATTTATTTGATGAATTAGCTTCTGGTAAACAAAATAATGAAGAATAGCATGTTTTTAAAAAAGAAAGAAAAACGAGACTAACAAACGTTTGGATCAAGAATTAGAAACATATTTACATTTATCCCTTAAACAAAGACATAGTATATATTTTTGTGGTGGAAAAGTTCAAAAGAACTTTTTCCTAATTTGAGTAAAATAGCTATGAAATATTTAAGTGCCTCAGAATCTTCCATTAAGAGTGAAAAAATTTTCAACACTGGAGGTAACATTTATGAGGCGACAAAAAATAGGTTATGCCCTGAAAATGATGAAATTCTCATGTTTTGCATTACAATTTAAGAATTTTACAGTTTGAATATTAAATTTTTATTTGTTTTATATGTTTAAACTTTAAACTTATGAAAC
This sequence comes from Centruroides sculpturatus, assembly GCF_000671375.1. Taxonomy (NCBI): domain Eukaryota; kingdom Metazoa; phylum Arthropoda; class Arachnida; order Scorpiones; family Buthidae; genus Centruroides; species Centruroides sculpturatus. The sequence continues at coordinate 195,010 of NW_019384960.1, read as the reverse complement.
AAATAAAAATTTAACTTTTCTTCTTAACCTATTCAATACTTTTTCTTATGTAAATACTTTATATTATACGTTATTTTTTTTTCTTTTTGAACCGTGTCCTGTTTATATTTGTGGCGTAGTAAACACTAGTATTGTGTTTTATTCTAAAGACACATGGCAAATTTTCCATCAAATTCCTTTATTAGTTGAGTCGATACGGTACATTGTTTTGTACTCGTTTCGGGCTTTGCCCCTCTTCAGTCAACTAAAATACAATACATATTTAACTTATTACAGTAGAGAGTTTACATAAAACAATGAGTACATAAACGATATATAGACGTACCTTTTGGTTACACTTTGTATAATTTAAAAAAAAAAAACATGTAAAATCTGCTTTAATCTTTGTAAAACTATTTTATATTACGAATTAAAATTCGTAATATAAAATAGTTTTACAAAGATTAAACAGTTAAAGATTAAAATAGTTTTACAAAGATTAAATAGTTTTACAAAGATTAATAATTTTACAATCTTTGTAAAATAGTTTTACAAAGATTAAAGCAGATTTTACATGTTTTTTTTTAAATTATACAAAGTGTAACCAAAAGGTACGTCTACCAAAAGGTATCGTTTATGTACTCATTGTTTTATGTAAACTCTCTACTGTAATAAGTTAAATATGTATTGTATTTTAGTTGACTGAAGAGGGGCAAAGCCCGAAACGAGTACAAAACAATGTACCGTATCGACTCAACTAATAAAGGAATTTGATGGAAAATTTGCCATGTGTCTTTAGAATAAAACACAATACTAGTGTTTACTACGCCACAAATATAAAACAGGACACGGGTTTTTTTTTATTATTTTTTACGGATACCGTCACAATTTTTTCGCAGTTTTATAGAAATCGCAATTATAGGGACCGTAATTATAGGAGGTTCGACTGTAAATTTTTACATACTTAAGTAATAATAGTTCACGAAAATTATTATTTTCGTAAACTGTTAGTACTTAAGTATGTAAATTTTCTTTTCTTTTTTCTGTCGATACACATGGTCCTTCTCGAAACTTCTTTCAATGTTGCCAGATCTCGACGCTTCTGCTTCTGATGTTGCCGAATGTTTTTCCCTTATTCCATACTTGCTTTATTCTTCATAAGTGCTTAGCACCATATAAGGAAATTTATAAAGACCTTTTAACTAGAAGCAAGCAATCTAAAATTACATACATTTTGCAAAAGGTAAAGCATGGATCTGAAGATAATGCAGAAAAATGCTCAGAGGATAAG
>NW_019384960.1:166952-188544 GCF_000671375.1 Centruroides sculpturatus | reverse complement strand
AATAGAACAAAGGGTAGAAAGAAGAAACGAAACTAAACTAAAATTAATATTTACAAAAATATAGCGTACCGCCACAATAGTTTAGTGCAGTGTTTCCCAACCTTTTTTTGCTATGCCCCACCTAAGCCTTTCTAAAATTCTAGTCTCCCTAACATATACAGCGGCTATACTGTTAACTTAAACTCTGGACAAGTACAAGTCCATTTTCGAATTGCCCTCCTTAGCAATCCAATTGCTCCCTGTGGGGCGTGGGCCCCACGTTGGGAAACACTGGTTTGTGGCTAGTGTGACACGGGATAGCGTAGATTACGTTTGTGTTTTTGGAGAGTGTTGAGTTAAATTAAAATAAAAACAATGCCGACAAAAAAATTTAGTAGTGTAATATGGAAATATTTTACGATAGTAAATGACGAATGTGCTATTGCTACCTATCTTTAAAATTTCATATAAGTAATGAAATTCATTAAGATAAAAGATCCGTTAAAGATCCGCTAAAAAGTAACGGATACGGATACGGATACGGATATCCGGCACATCACTAATATATACCAACGCTTTCTAACTTACTTTTCCTTGTGTGAAAGTCTTGGAAATATTTTTAGGAAAAAACTTTTCGGTCAATTTTCACATCAAATCTGGAAATCATTAAACGCAATGTTCCTTCACACACGTATTAAGAGTTAAGCAAAAGATTATCAATGACCCTAATTTTTCTACAGGGGATCGTCCAATACTCTATTTGCAGTGCCGCCTGTCATTAAATTACTTCCCCCCCTACATTTACTAGCCATCAACAGGGAACCGCTTTTAAGGACAGCTGCGCTAAACAGTCCAACTTCCGACACGTGTTGGTACAGTAGAAATCTTGTTTCTACAGTTCTAATTGGAGGAGTTCTGCGCTTTAAAATGAGTTCACTTCCTCAATAACGGTTCGTCTGCTAGTTATGTGAGATAATAAAATCAATGGTATAAAGAACGATGCGGTTAATAACGGACAAGAGTGCATCGGAGAAAAGGCGATCCAGCCAGAATCTCCATATTAGAGAAGAAAGAAAGAAACAAAAAAAAAAAAACAAAAGAAACGATGCGGTTACATGAAATGAATGATATTACATGAAAGAAAAGATAATAAATTTAACACAAATTCTACAAAATTATGATGTATAATTTAATTCAAAGGAAAACCCAAACGAATGTTATTCGAAATTGTATTGTTTATCGACAGATTTTGATAGAGGAATAAGCGCATTATGTACAGTACACTCGATCCAAGAAAATATTTCTCATCCAAAATCTTCTAGTTAAATAAAGCGAGCCGTGCAAAACAAAATTTGTAAACACGTGGATTATTACAATGTCGATATCGTTCGACATCTTTAATACTGTACGCATGCGCCGAAATGTAAGTAGATTGCCGCTTGTGTAGTTGTGCCACCGCGCGACGAAAATGCGTTTGTGTCACCGCTTTTCTATGTCACGCCACGTGTGCATCCACCCTAATGGAGATACATACGACTCCCATTAACTGTCCACTCCATCGACCTTACATCATGGAAATTTAATAGCATCAATCCTATAATTGAGGGGAGAAAACGAAGAAAAGGACTGACGATATAACAAAGGTGTTTGCCAGACGAGTGGTAAAAACGAAGTGAATTCTATGAACAATAGTTGTTTATCATATATCACGTGGGTTTCGTAGCTATTAACTATCACGTGAGTTGGTGACCACTTGACTCTCTTCTATTGAATTTGCACCTTCTTTTTTAATGCTACAACGCGAACAAAAACACTGAGTTCACTTGCCTGTCTCTGTTAAGACTTTCATACTATGGCCGACTAGTTCGACTCCAAGACGTGTTTACATCAGACTAAGGGTAATCTAGCCCCTTACGTTAGACGGGTCGTTCCATTAGGACAAATTTGAACAGTTAATTATTTGTAATCGGGTTGGAGCAGTCAGTCATAGGCGTTACTCATTCAAAAATTCGAGTGAATTTATTGTGAATATTTATTAATTGACATCGATTGATGACACTCTATTCAAGTAAAAGATGTGTTTCGTATTGTATACATTTTATTAATCTATTCATGCAAATATAAATTCAAACTCGACGGTTGTAAAAACCTTCTATTAAAAACGGATCGTTGACATACGAGAATATTCTAAACTGAGGAAATGACGATAAAAGTAGAACCAGAATAAAAATATTCAGAATTCACATTCAGTGTAGGTAATGAAAAGTTTTATATACAAGAAGGACAAATTAAAATGGTTAAATTGTCGTTTTCTTTAATATTAACGCAAAAACAGTGTGCCCATTTATCACAACGGCTACATTTATCCCAACTCTCTGTAGATACAGAGTATAATTCTCCACAATAGAGCAATTCTCTGTCATTTGTCATTTGTCAAAGCCTATACCGTTGCTGAAGGGGGCTGTTTGTCGTCTCTGCAGCAATAAAGTCTGCCTGTAAAAATTCTTCTGAATTCATAGGCCATATTCATGGTCAACCTGGGGCTAGACGGGTACCCCATCTTTCCCCCAACGTATACTTTTCAGACTGCAAACAAAGGTAAACTTCATTTCAGAACTAAACATTTACAGTCTTAAAGGTTACTTCGTATACCATAATATATTCATCTAAAACAGCGTTTCTCAAATGGGCGATATTGCCCCCAAGTGAGCGTTTTTCCATGTTGGGGCGATTTGTAACAATTTATATTTGGGGGGGGCGAAAATCAATTTTCTGGGCAATATAGTGAACATTGTATTAAGAATAATTAGATATTTTATTCGTTATATCGTACAATAATTAAGCAAATAACATTATATTAGTCAATAGTCTGTTCAATGCAATACGAATTTGGCGTTAGCCTTGCCCTCGGCATCAGAATTTTGAAGTGAAGGGGGCGATACTACGTAACGGTTTTATTGAAGGGGATGATTCCACGTTGAAGGGGGTGACGATTCGTTAGAGGTTGAGAAACACTGATCTAAAACGTAATGTAAAAGTTCACAATGATACTTACTTTGTATAAACTTTTTAGCAGGCGTAAAATTAGATGAAGTATTGCTGAAACATGGAAAACGTGTCTTCCAAACAAAAAAAGCGATTTGGACGTTCTCTCGTCTCATGATCCCTTTTGAAGTTGAGATTTACTTCCCTAAATAACAGCTAGATAAAATCACATTAACCATAAATAAACAGACGTCCTCATCTAACCCCATGATCCCATCTTGCACCACCTTCCCCTACTGGTGAGTAAAATGTTGCTTTAAAGGCGACATTTGCAGACTTTCTGTTACATTACTTTTTCGAAAATTTTAAAATGAAGTTTGCCTATCTAAATTCATGACTACGATGGAAAATGTTACGATTTTGATAAAAGAAAAGTCAACCTAACCCGAAAGGATCCATCATGTCTACCTGTAAAAACACTCAACCAGACGTTAGTGAGACAGTTGTCTTCAGAATCATTTATTACGTCATAAGATTTGGATTTATTTAATATTCATTACTACTTATTGATTATCATTCACAGCAGTTACCTGACTTCATTTGTGATATTAACTGGGCTAAAATTTTCAAATTTCAAACCTGTAGACTGCTGTTATAGACCGTGTACGTGTGTTCGTGCCCTTCCTTAATAAGCATGTGTCTACCTTCTAGATTTTTCGGTAGCTGGGTGTCGCGAAAATTCCTCTCGTTTTAAATCTAGTGGGAAAAAATGCTAAATTTGGTATTGCGTAAGTGCAGAACGATCCAACGAATGTATTCAANTCTGTTCAATGCAATACGAATTTGGCGTTAGCCTTGCCCTCGGCATCAGAATTTTGAAGTGAAGGGGGCGATACTACGTAACGGTTTTATTGAAGGGGATGATTCCACGTTGAAGGGGGTGACGATTCGTTAGAGGTTGAGAAACACTGATCTAAAACGTAATGTAAAAGTTCACAATGATACTTACTTTGTATAAACTTTTTAGCAGGCGTAAAATTAGATGAAGTATTGCTGAAACATGGAAAACGTGTCTTCCAAACGAAAAAAGCGATTTGGACGTTCTCTCGTCTCATGATCCCTTTTGAAGTTGAGATTTACTTCCCTAAATAACAGCTAGATAAAATCACATTAACCATAAATAAACAGACGTCCTCATCTAACCCCATGATCCCATCTTGCACCACCTTCCCCTACTGGTGAGTAAAATGTTGCTTTAAAGGCGACATTTGCAGACTTTCTGTTACATTACTTTTTCGAAAATTTTAAAATGAAGTTTGCCTATCTAAATTCATGACTACGATGGAAAATGTTACGATTTTGATAAAAGAAAAGTCAACCTAACCCGAAAGGATCCATCATGTCTACCTGTAAAAACACTCAACCAGACGTTAGTGAGACAGTTGTCTTCAGAATCATTTATTACGTCATAAGATTTGGATTTATTTAATATTCATTACTACCTATTGATTATCATTCACAGCAGTTACCTGACTTCATTTGTGATATTAACTGGGCTAAAATTTTCAAATTTCAAACCTGTAGACTGCTGTTATAGACCGTGTACGTGTGTTCGTGCCCTTCCTTAATAAGCATGTGTCTACCTTCTAGATTTTTCGGTAGCTGGGTGTCGCGAAAATTCCTCTCGTTTTAAATCTAGTGGGAAAAAATGCTAAATTTGGTATTGCGTAAGTGCAGAACGATCCAACGAATGTATTCAAAATTTAAGGCTTTCATAGACCTCATCGTTGACACTAAATATTTCAAATTACCCAGTATAAAAAAACCCTCTTAGGATAGTGTTAAAAGAAAATAAATTATTATTGAGAGAGTAAGCGTTTTATTTATTATTATTATTATAAAAATTAAACAATCAAAAAGTTTAGTTTGGTTAAGGTGCAGCATCGCAACACATGGGTGATCTGCCGAAAAGGTATATTGCTATGGGAAAGTGGTTACAATTTTGATGTTAGACACGCGAAGAAAGCCCGGAAAACTCCACTAAGACGTATGTTTATCTAATTAGGCTACCAATGTTCAGATTTTACTTATTCCGTGGATATTGGTAAGCGCAACCAAAAAATAATGTCAGATAGTTAAATAAGAATAGAAGAATTTTGGTTATCCGAAAGGAAGAGAAGAGAAATCAATGATATAAATTAACTCTTGATTTTTTTAGAAATAGAAAAAAAAGCAGAAACAGATTATAAAATACAATCTCCAGTTAAGTATTTACGTCATAGTTAATAAATTTTTAAACACATTTCTTTGCAAATGCTGTTTTTACAATAATATTTGTCTCATTATTTGGAAAATTAGCAGAAGATTCTGCCCGTAAACTATTTATCTCTTTTACTTTTGACTTAAAGCAGTTTTCATCACTAATTTTAATAATTTCGTCTTAGAAAAGTAACAATTTTTTTTTATTTAAATATTAAACAAAACGAGCAAATGTTTATTGTGACACGGTCACGATGCCGGGCTGCAATTTTTAATCATATTTTTCTATTATTTAATTTAAAATATACGCTTCCACCTGAAATTAGTAGTGGCTTGCCCCTGTGCATCATACTTTTCCTTTAAAAATAGAGCCGTGGTTATCAATGAAGATGTTTGTTTGTTCGCTTCACACTCCTAAATTGTTCGACCAATTGCTACGAAACTTGGGAATTTCGTTCAAATACTTCTAACTTAAATCATGTCATACCTCCCAGCAGTGCCGTAACTAACCATTCCTGTGACCTGCGCAAGAATTTGCATTTAGTCCCTTTAATTAATTAGGTGTAAAAAAATAAGACTATCTATATTCAGGGTTTCTACTCAAAATTTTGTTTAATAAAATGTTGAATTTTTGTTCTCTTTCTCAACATTTGTTACTTCATGTACAGTTTTTGACGTTTAATATTATCACTGATTATTGAACACTCTATACATTTATTTTTCCGTATTTTATTTACATAGGCCTATATCTATTAAAAATGGAAAGCACGTAGGGTCAACAGAATTCGCGAAGGTTACCCCTTTCAGTGCAGTGTCCCTTTTTTAGGCATTGGGTGATGGCCACCCTACATAAAATTCATCTATGTTTTATCAAAGTGGAATTAAAGACACTCGCTATTTTGCCTGGGTGTAAACGTAAGAGTAAATTCTAGTAAACTCAGGTAAATTCTAGATTTAAAGAATAAGAACAACCGAGGCAGCTGAGAGCAGTGAACTCCGACTTAAGCAACGTACACAAAAAATGGCTTTGTCAAGTGATGAAGAACAGCATCACAACGTCAGGCTCGACTTGAAGCTTCTCTCAGTTCTTCAATCTTTATTTACTCATTAAAAATATTCCGTCGTGTATGGCAGGAGAATTTCCAGTATATTATAAATATATAGGACACACTAACTAATAGTTATATTAATAACTAATAATACACAGAAACTGAAAACTTCCTACGTCATTTATGTTATCAATTTTAAAATCACGTGATAGATTTAAACCAATACAATACAGTACACAACTGTTCCAAACTCGGTTAAACGGCACCGCCATTGAATTCTTATGGCATCGTGTATATCTGACGTCACGAATGTTTGGGTTTAATTTATTATTTTAAATTTGTTAACGGTTTCGTGTATTCGTAAGAGGGGTTATTTTAATGAAGAAAGTAAGAATTTATTGCTGAAGATAAAGCTGTGATCGTGTAAGTTCCTCCTTAAAAAATGAATTTTTAAAGTGTTTTCTGATTGGTCTGGCTTAATCCTTATATTGCACCAATCAGAAACTTTATTGCATTACGATATCAGTATTTACCAAGCATACTGTACTGTACTTTGTAGTATTAGTGTACCAAGAGTATATTACAATGTTACTGCAGCGAAAGTACATTATTGGTGCACTAATACTGGAGTGCATTACAGTATTAGTGCACCAATTTAGTACATTACAATATTAAGAAACCGATACCAATGAGGTGATTTGCTGAACTGATTGGTACCGATGTAACAATGTTTATCATTCGATTTGATTGTACCGTTGTAATGTATCAATGTTTCTCGTTGGTACAATAGACTTCTGTATGTGAACGTCACTCCAAGCTTAAACATCTTAAACTTAACGCTTAAACATCTTTTAGTAACAATTTATAACATTTCAACATGAATGTTTCTATAACGCAAGAACAAGCTGTAAAATAAATTATTTTATATTTTAAAAATCTGTTGAATGCATTAAAAACTTCTCAATAATATAGTTTGTTGGGTGTTTGTAGGGTGGACCAAAAGTCAGTTTACAGAGATATATTTTTATATCATTTTAACCTGGTAAATCAGATTTAAACCTATTTTTAAGATCAGGATAGCGCGAACTTTAGTTAGAAAGTTTGATGACATACTATAACTTTAGCACAAAGTATATACATCGTATGCAGATATCATTTATGTTAATGTTCGTTATGTTCGTTTTTAAACTATATTGGAACTTTTCTTAATCTTAATCCAAAGGGACTAGTCCACCAGTGGCCAAGTAGATAAAACCACTGGTAATAATTAGTTGCGTGTTCGTATNGCTTGCATACATATTGCATACATAGATATTTTAGTGTTTAGTAAGACAATGTTTGTTAAAAGCAGTTCTATCGTTATAACCTTTTTTACATATGTCACAAATATACTTTTTTCTATCACTGTGAACTATTTCATGTCTTCTCAAAGTGTTTTTTGTTTTAAAATCTTTGTTACATATATTACAAGAATATTTGTATTCATCGGTGTGTATATTAATATGCTGTTTTAAATCACTACTTCGTTTAAAACTTTTGTTACATATATTACAAGTATAGTTGAATTTATCATTATGAACTACTTTATGATATGCCAAATGCTGTCTTCTTTTAAAACCCTTATTACAAATATCGCATTTGAAAGGACGTTCTTCACTATGACTTTTTTTATGTACTCTTAATGAATCTTTCCATTTAAAACCCTTATTACAAATATCGCATTTGAAAGGACGTTCTTCACTATGAGTTTTTTTATGTACTTTTAATGAATCTTTCCATTTAAAACCCTTATTACAAATATCGCATTTAAACGGACAGTCTTCACTATGTGTTTGTTCATGTTGCAACAATATATCCTTCCTCTTAAATTCTCTTCCGCATATCTCGCAGGCATAATCTTTGTGTGTTCTCTTGTGTCTTTCTAAATGGCTTTCACCATATCGAACACGCTTACCACAAATGTCGCAATACACGTTTTTCCGCTGGATATTAGATTTTTTACTATGAATACGTTTATGCTGTCGCAAATTATATGCCGTTTTGAAATATTTTTTACATATATCACAGGAATATTTGTATTCATCGCTGTGTATATTAATATGCTGTTTTAAACTAGCATTGCGTTTAAAACTTTTGTTACATATGTGACAAGTATAGTTAAGTTCGTCACTATGAACTATTTTATGAAATTTCAAATACTGTTTTGTTTTGAAATTTTTGTTACATACCTGACAACAATAGTTACGTTCATCATTATGAGTCTCTTGATGTCTTCGTAGATGCTCTTTACATTTAAAACCTTTATTACAAATACCACATTTGAAAGAACGTTGTTCGCTATGAGTTGTTAGATGTACTCTTAATACGTCTCTCCATTTAAAACCCTTATTACAAATATGGCATTTAAAAGGTCGCTCTTTACTATGCCGTGCACCATGATTTAACAACATACATTTCCACTTAAATTCTCTTCCACATATCTCGCAGGCATGAACTTTGTGTATTCTCTTGTGTATTTCTAAACGGCCCTTACCATATCGAACGCGCTTACCACAAATGTCGCAATACACGTTTTTCCGCTTGATATTAGATTTTTTATCATTTGTTGCAGATGGCTTCTTTCGATCGTTAGCTAGCTGCAAACGTAAGTTTTTATCCGAAATTTCTTTTTGATTTCCAGTTTTGTGTTCTTTCACGTGTCTTCGCAAAAGATATTGCCACAAAAACTTTTTATTGCAGGTTGTGCAGCGAAATGGTTTTTTTCTAATGTGACAGAATAGATGTGTTTGTAATATGCTTTTATTTTTAAAAGTCTGTTTACATAAATCACACGTAAATTCTTGCTTAGAATGCAATGAAAACATAATTTTGAAATATTTCCTTTTAATCTTTTCATAAATTTTATTGTATTTTCTACTCGAAGGAACGTATTTCTTTATTTTGATATAATATTTTAAATGTTTTTCTTTTTCTGAATTGTGCTGAATATCGTATTCTCGAATTTGCTCTTTCTCCTCAACTGAAAGAATAAAAAATAACATAATAAATTACCTATAATATTTGAATAAACATAACATAGCTGCTATATTAAAATGTTAGTGTTGTAGTTGTATAATTGGTAAAGTATATCTAGTATTTAAAAGCAAGGCATCATTTGTTGTTTGCACTAAAAATAAAACATTTTACAATCATAAACTGATTGATTCAGCTTTAGTTTCTTTATCGTAGGCCTACTTTTAAATGAGTGGGAAAAATTAAATTCTTTCACTTTAAGTAGAGAGGAAAAACGCAACGTGTTTTCTAACACAACGGAAATATTTACAGTCGACCCCCCTATAATTACGGTCCCTATAATTACGATTCCTATAAAACTACGAAAAAATATACGTATTTTGGAAATGTTGAGTCGGATTAGTGTAGAATCGATTAATTTTATGGAAGAAAACCTTTCAATCAGCCGTAGTCCGTAAACTTGACACGTGTCGGGCTGTGATTCGAACGACTTGTAAGAAATCGGATTCCTAATAAATTGGAACGTATCTATATCTTATAGGGGGGTCGACTGTACTTATTTATGTCATTAAATTCAAGAATTTAGGCTTATATAGCTTTTAATAAAACATAATAATTCTGATCATCCGAACAGATTTTATTAAGTTCAAATATTATAATAATACGATATATCTAATCCCAGTTAAATGTATGACGGTGGAAACTTGAAAGCAGTTCATCAGCTGCCTTATAAATAATACAAATATAAAAAGTTTGAATTAAGTAACACATTACTTACTTTGGATGTTCATTTCACTCCTGTTAAAGTTTTCGTCTAGAGTGAACAATTCATTCTTGACAGGCTAAACAATATACATGGCAACCATTAATAATCACTTATAATATGTAAACAATAACCAGTTGCTCAATTTTCCTGGTAACATTTTAAAATTTTGGTGCCGCTGTCACTAATAAAACGTTTTTTAAATAAAATATGATATTTTAAACTATTATAGAAAGACAAAAAACTGAATTTTAAGGGTATGGATGAGTTTTATAAATAAAAAAAAAGTTAAATGCGAATAACGAGTATTATTTTGTTATAATCAACTTTTAACTGGTTAAAAATAGAAATTTCAGTGTTTATTAATTTGTTGTAATCTGTGTTTATTTAATTAATGTCTTCACAGTCTTCATAAAAAAATAAATAAATGTGGTATTTTTACTATCGTCGTGTCAATGGGTCACAAAGTAACTTTTGCCAAGGACCTCGTAAATCTTAGGTCCGACTGTATCTCGGGCAACCTTCCACAACACGTGGCCCGCATCGATTGTGAACACGTCAATAAGTCTGAAATATAATCTTATTGTTTATTCTCTAATTTACGTGCACAAAAAGCAGAAATACTCAAGTTACCAACTGAGAGAAGTTTAAACACTATAATTTACATATATAAAAGTAATGTTGAAATTTGCTTTTTACTTTCTCGAATGTCATGTATACATAACAAAATAATGTATTGAAATCTGGAAAATAATGTATCGTTTTGGAAATTTTTAGATTTTGAGATCTTTTGTATTGAAAAAACACGGTGAAAAATTTCGTGAATGTGTATGTTGGGCGTGCATTTTGGTGTTTATTTTATTTAATATTTCAGAATTAATTGAAGATTATGAAACGAAATTAAGTATTGTACGTTGTGTATAATGACCATTAATGCTATTAAATTTGGTAAAAAAAAAAAGTCGAGGGTTGAAGAGATGAAAAATACTAACGTGTACAATCTCGAGTGGATCGGATTTAATGAAGATTTTCTTTGTTGTTAGCATCTATAGTTCTTTGTGAAATGTATTTCTATCATTAAAATTAAACCCTTCTTAATTTTATAATAATTAAAATTATAGAAAGCTTTTATAACATATCGCGCCACAGACAATTTTATTTATTTGTTATGATTAATAATATAAATGTTATTTTTTAAATAAAATCTTTTACCGCCAGGAAACTTACGCAACTCGTTGTCAGATATTTTCTCATATACTATGTATTTTTTATTTTATACAGAATACACCTAAATTCAAAGCTTAATTTTATATTAGTGATATTGAGCTATCATTCAGTAAGCTAATATTAAAATTACACTGTAAAATATTTCGTAATTTGTATTACTTACCATTACCTGTTCATTATCATCTGAATGATGAACAACTTCTTTATAATCTTCAGTCTTTACTTCAATCTTCAGTTTTTTTAAATCAACTTTACATTCTGATTTTATATCATGTTTTACATCATAATTCTCTTTTATTTCATTCTTGATATCTATATTGGAATTTACAGTTTTTATATTAAAGGATTCTAAGAAAAATTTGAAATATAAAATAACACTAAACATATTTTCAATAGTGAACATAACAGTATTAAATTACGTGTTTCACTACATCAGTTATTTGTGATTACAAGCCGAAAACTAGCTATTTGTAACGGCGAATTGGTGTGATGTGTGAAAAAAGTTATAATAAATATGATTAGAAACTTGTTTTCGTTATTAAATAAATCAGCAACAAGAGGTTAATTAAGTTTCTCAGAAATATTTAAAACTGTGTGTGGCTCCATCTCTTATAATATTTTGTTAAATATATTATTAATTATTATAGAATAAAAGAAAAAGTTTGATATTGAACACAGAGATGAGTTTTCTAAGAAATTGTAAATGAGAAAATGATTAAACTCATCATTAAGTTCGACTCTACACGACCCCTTTCCACGTTTAATCACAAAAACTTAAAAGCATCAATCCCCTTAATAAACAAACCTTCCTTCTAAATTTTAGAAATTTTCGACATAAGGCACTGTAATTATTAAACTTTACAAAGGTTGAAGAAAACCATTTTGGAATAATTATTACAGATAATTATTATAAAATGGCATAATGCTAAATTATTAAAATAGGGATGAGTTTTATTTATCATCATTAACCCTGGGCTCATTGCTCGTTGGTGTCTGACGACTTTTTCACTATTTTCTTCCATTTCTCTCTATCCATTGCCGATTTTCTCAATTTTTGTACATTTGCTTTATACCACTTCACGTCATCAATCCATACTCTATGGTCTGCATCTTTTGTTTGATCCACCCATAATACCATAGACTAAAGTCTTAATTTTTCTGTTTTCATACATTCTTGTGATGTGTCCAAACAGTTAAAAGTTTTCGTTGTATAATATTTTGTAAGAGATTCTTTTTCATGTATATCATATTATAAAGTTCTTCGTTTTTAACTTTCTGCATTCATTCTATTTGAAAAATCTTTATATAACAGTGTCTCTTTTGTCTAGGCTTGAAACTGGCATGTTTTCTCTAAAGGTTGCACGGCAGAGTTGTTTTATTCATAGATACATAAAATTAGTATTTTTAAAAAGTTAGGGACTGTGAGAAGTAACAAAACACCCCTGTCTGAGCACTCAATAATGAAGAAACCATTGTTTTCAGAATATAACAGATATTGAAAAAATTGGAGACCTATAAATTCTTACTGTGTTTCAGGTTTTTCTTCATCTCGAAAACGAAAGAAGATGAAAGCCGAGATCAGATAATTTGAAAAGAATAGGAGCACGAGACACCGATTAACTGTGTACGAACTTTTGGCGAAGATCGAAAGTCACGTTAATAAAATATTTTCTCCTGAAGCAGTTAATAAATGACCAGCACAACTCCATTGTCAAATGAAAAATATAAAGTGCAGAGGCAAGCCACTATTAATTTGAGATGAAGTGCATATATTTTAAAATCTAAAACATTTAAATTAGACTTTTATCCGTTGTAAGATTGTGTTCAATTGAATTGACAATTTTAAATGTGTCAACTGAATTAAATGTTATCGATAATATTAAATTCTATATAAATCCTTATTCACTATACACCATGTATTCGCAACGTTTTTCAAACGTTATCATCTCCATTTATATGAATATAAATTTATGTACTACCTATTATTCTTATCAGTAAAAATAAGCTTTCATAATTTACAAGTATTTAGCCTCTTACTTCTTTCGCTTTTATATCCAAAAGGACTCCAAATAGTGGATCCGTTTGTGTTGTTTGTGGAAATTAATTTTCCTTTAATATTTATCTGAAATAATAAAAGATTACGTTATATTATTGGATAGACTGACCTTTATAGAAAATCAAATAAAAAAATTATTTAAACTGAAGCATAAAAATACACTTACTGAATAATGCTTTTAAAATATGGCCTACTTAACTATCTTTTAATAGTAGTGCCTTCGTCTATTTAATACGTTTCAAAGGAAAATTTTGAATTCAAACAATGTGAAATTCCAGATATACACTTCGGAGCCTCCTGCCGAATTAAATAAATCTAATACTATATGAATATATAAATAATAGTTTATTAAGAATCAGACTGCAATTTGAAAATAGACTTATAAATTCCCACTTTACTTAGTCTGTACGACTGTTTAATAGTCCATTCTTAATTTCGACAACAGAGTTACATAGGCGAAAGCCGAGACCAGATGTGGAAAATTTAGAGGCACGAGGCCTGGATACAAGAACTCCCGATGAAAATCGGAAGTAACGTTATTTTGATTCTTTGTAAAACAACTTAGGTTTTGTAAGGACGCCGTTTGGGGGAAGTTCTTTATTCCCTATCGTCGGGATGGCTTAAGGTCTACGCGTATGTGGGTGGCGGTTTTTAGGAGGCAGCAAAAGACAAGTGTTTCACAAAGAAACTGTTTATTTTTTTGAAGATCATGCTTACAAATGATTGATAAAGTAGTAGATTTCTCTGTCCTGGCGGTTGGATATCACTAATGGTTATCTTCTCGTCTAGCGGTGGTGGACCCCCGGGGCGATGACGAGTTAAAGTTCGGAGTAGTAAAGTAACACAAGATAGCGGCGAGCTGAAGCACCAAGAGAAGAAAACAACGATCACAACAGGTGTACTCGACAGAAAGCTTTCATTTGTCCATGAAGTCGGAGTTTTATAATTTTTTCGGGACAGAATCTTTGCTAATTGGTTAAACCTTTTTCATCTCGCTTCCCAATTGGTCACCTGTGTCCAGGGGCCCTGGTCTCGAATTTTTCGTTTTACAACTCCCAACGTGTTGAAAGTGTCACGTGGTACCATCTCATACTCTGACGTCAAATCGGTAGTCTAGAGTTTTAACTCACGTGCTTTCCCATCTCACCATGCGAGTTGCTACTCACGTTGAGTCGAGCATGTGAGATTGCTACACGAAAGTGAAAATGGTTGACAGATACGCTATTCTGATCGCAATCGAAGCGTTAGAAAGAGACGAAAGAGTCGTTTAAGAAGGCAACGAATTTTTCGACCACGAGTAGATGCCATTTCTTTTCGTGTCAAGTCAACACTAATAAAAAAAATTTAATTCATAATTGATAAAATTATACAGCAATTTTTTTCCAAAAATAAAAAGAAGTATCTACTGTAATTCATCGAAAAAGATAATTAAATGATAGTAAATTATATGTATTAATTATTAAGAGCATATTATACACTATATTACGATTATTCGTTTATTAATCGGAAGTTTTAAGTTTTGATTAATAAATAATCTTAATAAACAAAACAATTTAAGAAATAGATCGAGGAAGAAAACTATACGAAGAAAAGATTAAATTAAAATAATTTTTCCATTGTACAATGGATTTTTTAGCACTAATACACAATTAATTTTTCAACTACTGTAATTCTCTCCACAAATCGAATTGTCTTTTTCTTGTAAATTCGTTGTCGAATTTTCCACTGATCATTTTATTATTATTTTCTATATACTGTATGTTTCTAATAGTTCTTTTTGTTCTTCGCTTCTTTTTTTAAAATAAAACATTGAGGGTTTCCATTTTGTTTCTGCGTACTATATTGCTATAAGACAAAACTTTTAACTATAACACGTGTAAACGAATTCACGTTGATTTGTTTACAACTTGTTACAGTTAAGTTTATTGGTCGAATCACTATAGTCACAAATTCAGATGCATTGTAAATAATTTCATCATGCCTAACGATACACGTAAACAAGTGAATATGACCTACTTCCGCTTCACTTTCGAGTTCGTTCGATGGATCTAACTCCAGACTACCGATTATGCGAGTCATTGTAATAAGAGTGAGTTCAATGATGTCAATTCGAGTACAACACCAAAAACTCGAGACTAACGGCCCAGGTGTAAATGGAGCTCCGTTTAGGGCGCGAGAAAAGTCGGCTAGAGATTGTCTATTCGACACCTTCCTTTAGACTCTGATCGCGTTTTATCGATGACTATGAACCCACGCTCATTCTGATATTTTTCTAGTTTCGTTTTGCTTTCTAAACTGCGTCTTAACTTTTAAATTTTATTTTTCTATATCTAAAATTTTTTCCCTCTACTCTTTATGAGCATCGACGTCAAAGTCCGATGTCGCTGATTCGACATTTATATAATTTTATTATTTATACCACGGAGAATAACAAAAAAACTATAGTTTTGAAATATGTAAAACACTAATTTAAGTTATATTTTACTACGGACTTTCACACACCACACTACTTCCCTTCTCCTTCCACTTTTTTCTTCTCTCCTCTCCACTTCTATTCCTATCTCCCACACCCTCCAATAAATCTCTTACCCCCGAATACACACCCTGTTTTAGTCGGACCCAACACGTGGCAAAACTGTGTGGATGTTACAGTAATCTTACGGCATATTAATCTTGGATTAATATCTCCATATATTAATCTACAGGAGAAAAAGTGGATCAAACGTGCCTCATTATGATATTATGGTAATATTATGATAGAATGATTGTCGTTAGAGAGCGATTTTACCTTTCTTGTTTCATATAGTCGATAATAGTAATAAGTCGTTTCTAATATCAATAACAATACTATAGTATATTATGAGATATCACGTGTGTCTCCAAAGTTCAACGAATTCTTTGCAAAATGAAGAAGTTATCAGGCCTTACGATAAGCTCGTAAGGCCATTATTTATACAAATATACTGTTTAAAAATATGTTTTTCTATTTCCAACTTCATATTGTAGCATTTTAGTTGTGTTGTAAAGCTACACTGAATTCTTATAAAAAAAAGTACTTTTACTCACCTCTAAAGGTTCCGATTTAATTGTTTTATAACACTTCTCATCTGTATTAAATTCTCTCTTGAAATTTTTAATATCAACTTTAAATTTTTCTTCTTTTCGTTTAATTGTAAAGTCCGAATATTTCGTTTCTAACTTTTCTTTTATTTTCATTTTCTCCATTTACGATATTCTCGTATTCTCGATATTCAACGATCTATTCAAAGAGCAATTAATTAATTAACTAAAGTTCATTTGAAATTTAAAGCAAGCAACAAAGACGAGTAAACTCATTGCTCTTGTTCACGTTGTAGCAGTAAATAAGGGGTGCACCCTCAAGGTTAACTGAAGAAACTCCAGTGATGACGCGTCACTAGCACACGTGATACTTTGCAGCTATAAAATTACATGTTATATGGTGTTTTTGTCAAAGTATGGATATGATGAAGGGTGGTGTCGAGGAAAGACATAGAATGAGAGGACTAGAAAGGAATGTACGTTAGAGCAGTGTTTCTTAACAAATGGGCCCGTAAGAAGTTTGCCGGGGGCCGCCAAATTATGCAAAATTTATTTCAGAATATAATAAAAAGAAAATTGATGTATAACCGAATATCATATTAAAAAGTGAAATAAGAAAGATAAAGTTTTCGTATTTAGTTTTTTTTTTTTATTTATTTCTTATTTCTCCCTACTTACAACTTTGTTAGTACAGAAGGAATAAATGCAAATATGCTACTTACACCGCAGTATTTACTTCTTTTATTCGAAAGTAATTCTAAGAAACTATTAATGCTTGGAATTTTAAAAATAAAGCAATAATAACAAAAAAAATTATTACAGATAATTTAACAAATAAATTTTATTTAAAAAACGGGAGTCACAAAAAAATTATAAAATATTTGGTGAGCCGCGAGTATAAAAACATAATTAAGAACCACTGAGTTAGAGCACAACACATGTTAAAAACTACAGTCAGGATCAGAGTACACTTCCCTTAACAGAGTTTACATAACTCAACTCACCTCTCGCATAGCAGAGGAGAGGGCGCGACGATTTCAAGGGCAAAGGTGACATACAAACCTTTCTAACAGTTCTTAAAACTCATCTATAAATATTTATATTAAGAAACTAAAAGTGAAATATTTAATCATATCCTTAAAACCTAAAAACTTCTCGGTTTACATTATACTAGGTACTGTACAGGGACGAATCTAAGTTTTTAGGAGAATAGCGCTAATTAAATTTCAATGGAGCCCATTTTCGTTAAATTAAGAAGTTTTAAATTAGGGATTAACATTTATTTTTAATAACATAAAAATCAGAGTCTAAATATATATATATATATATTTATGTTAATAGAAACGTATTAAAATTTATGATAATAATTCAATTTTTGTACCCCCTTGGCACTTCGGGTCCCAAAACTTAATAGCTCTTACCTATATTTGCCCCTGACTAGGTAGCCTGATAGTTTAATGTTAACTCTTTTATAGTCTAATTAAAAAATGAAAAAGCTGGTAAATTTATAAAATAAATAAACAAAACTACTAAAAACATGAAAATGAATATAAATTTGATTGTTTTTTTGGCGAAACAACACTTAAATAATTTTTAATTAACTTTTTTATACTTGCGAACCACTAAATATTTCATAATTTTTCTGTGACCCCCATTTTTTAATAATAATTTATATTTGTTTAATTATATATAATAAATTGAATTTTTTTTATTATTGCTTTATTTTTTATATAATAAATGTAAAACATATCTTTATTATTTCATTATATATTCAAATAACATCCAAACTCCACAATTAAACATAAAAACTCATTAATTTTTAACAAAAAATAAAAGAAGGAACATTTAAAAATTCATTAAGACAAAACAAAAATATTCGAAAATATGTACTAGCGAAAGGCAGCAAATTTTGCATTGCTGCTGAAAACTATGAATGCTTGGAATTCCAGATATAAATTCTACACGAATTTATATCTGGAAATCCAGATATAAATTCTACACGAATTTATATCTGGAATTTCAAGCATTAATAGTTTCTTAGAATTACTTTGTTATAAAAGAAGTAAACACTGCGTAGTAAATAAATAAAAGAAGTAAATAAGAAATAAATAAATAAAAACAAATACGAAAACTTTATCTTTCTTATTTCACTTTACAATACGATATTCGGTTATGCATCAATTTTTTTTTTTTTATATCTGAAAGAAATTTTGCATAATTTGGCTGCCCCAGGCAAACTTCTTATGGACCTCCTAAGGGCCGCGATTCCTCTGTTAAGAAACACTGATATACACCAACGCTCCCTAACCCATTTTTCCTTCTGTGAGAGACTTGGAAATATTTTTAGGAAGAACGTTTCTATGAAATTCACACTTTGTGTCCTTACTAGAGATTGTAAATTTACCGACTTTTTCATTTACCGGTAATTCGGGGAAATGAAAATTAAAATACCGGTTTACCGATAAATTACCAGTAAATTTTTTTTGAAAAATAAAATTAATTAAGATGATAAAAAATATAAGTCATTATGATTTCTATTTTACATTTTTTATTACAAAAATATCAAATTTAAAAAATATAAAAATTAAAGTGTTATTCTAAACAAACTATAATAATAAATATAGAAATAAACAAAAATAAAATAATACAGAAAAATAAAAATACAACAGAAATAATACTTAGTACCTAATACCATTTTATTGATTACCATTTTTTAAAATTAACTTCTCAAGAAACTTAAATTATTTATAGTCTTATCTCCTAATTTTGATCTACAGTAATTTTTGTACAAAATAATCCAGATCCCGAGAATACCCTTTCTGATTCAACACTTGTTGGACGAATGGTCATTAAATTAAAATTAAACAAAAAATATCCTACATAAAATTAATAATGAGGTATATTGTTGCTTACACTTACCTGTTTTTTTTTATGTTCCTTTACCTTTTTTAAATATCTATAAACGCAATATTTTCCACATAGAAATTTTTAGTATGGATTTTTCATTTACCGAATTACCGGTAAATTTTTGAAATTTACAGGTAAGTTTACCGAATGTTTTTTTGTCAATTTATCGGTAAACCGGTATACGATCCGTAGTCCTTACCTTACATTGTTCTTCAAATCCGGAAATCATTAAACGCAATGTTCCTTCACACACGTTTTAAGAGTTGAGCAAATGTTTATCAATGAACTTAACTTTTCCCTACGGTCATTGTCCAATACTCTGCCTCCAGTGCCCGCTGTCACCGAATTCCTTCTTATCGCCCTCTAGATTTACTAGCCATCAATAGGGGGCCACATTTAGGGACAGCTGCGCTAAACAGTCCAACTTCCTACACGTGTTGGTAGAGTAGAAATCTTGTTTCGACGGTTCTAATTGGAGGATTATGCGCATAAAATTAAAGTCACCCTTACACAGAGCAGTTCCCTTAAGTCTGCCACGTAAAATTTGTTGCCTGTGTGAAAGAAAGACAGAGTAACTCCAAAATTCCAATACCGCCGACAAACATAGAAAATAAAAAAGGAAAAAATTCGAAGACGAAAAGAAATATCTCCGATTAAAAAAATAATTGTGAAAACATTAAAGGTACTGTACATTATATTTAAGTTGATATGTGAACTCTCTTTCTTCCCCTACCTCCATTCGAAAGAGAAATTCGAATGTAAGATAAACCAGCAACCAGTCACGCAAATTTCTCGGCAACAATTGAAATTTCGGTGGCGTCATCTGTATCATATTTAATTTTTGATATTTTATATATATTTAAATATTATAAAATGAAAAAACTTAAGAGATGAGTTTTATAAAAACTTACGAGTAAAGTCGTCATTAACTCGTTAGCTTATATCTAAATCCATTGTCGATATTAAAGACAGACAACCCAACGATAATAGTTTATAGGTTAATGAATTTTCATGTTTTAGTACAATTTGATTCATAATGTACTATACAATAATTGCAAGAACTTCTTGTAAAATTGACTGAAAATCAACATGATTTTTGGTTTAAATCAAATTTAGCAATTAGTGTCTCACCAGATTTATAAATTACAAATATTGTATGAAAACGCAATAGAATGTATTGCAATAAACTGATTTTGCAGATGTTGCGGCGCGATTGCTGCATACATAAAGAAAGAAAAACGTGAAAAATTAGAGAAATGATGGAGAATGGAGCTACACACAACAGAGAAGTTAACTAATGCCTACGTCACTCGATCACGTAGAGTATTTTTCTATAAGCTAGCCTCTCATACATTGAATGAGTAACTAAAATGACGAAATTACGGAAATTTTCCATCTTCATTTTCTTAATTTATGATTTGCTGTCGCATTCTCTGCGCTAACTAGCGTCGGGTATCTGAAGCTGACTCGTAACTCCTCAACTCGAAACAAAGAATCAGCGAGAGACGGCGAGAAAGTCGTAACTCACCGAACTGTCTCCGCAGTCAGAGAGCGAAATAAATGAAATGAAAGGAAAACCGTACAGAGAACTTATAGGAAGACTCCTTTATCTGGCGAACTCGACACGCCCAGATCTAGAAGTTGCTGCTAGCATGGTTATCCGTTTCTGATCTAATCCAGGTATCGTTCATTGGAAAATGGCCAAGACAATACTCCTGCGGACGGGGAACTTTTTTAATCATTACCCCAAAATATTTTTGTGTAAGTTGATATTACCCCATGGCGAAGAGCAAAAGAAAAAAACGAAATCGCCTCTTTTTAGCA
The DNA here is from genome assembly GCF_000671375.1 of Centruroides sculpturatus. Classification (NCBI taxonomy): domain Eukaryota; kingdom Metazoa; phylum Arthropoda; class Arachnida; order Scorpiones; family Buthidae; genus Centruroides; species Centruroides sculpturatus. The sequence goes on along the minus strand of NW_019384960.1, from coordinate 167,423 downwards.
TCTTTCATATTATAGCCTCCCATGATAATTTTGAAAAGAAAACAATAACTAAAAATTTAATTTAAACATCATTTATTCAATTTATCAATGTAATACCTAGTAATACATAACGGTAATAATAGTAATATAAGTAATATACAGTTGAGGAAAAAAAATTCGCCCCCACAGAAAATATAAGTAAATGATAATTTCTTGTTATTTTGTAATTCATATGATATTTTTCTTGTATAATTAGACTCTAATAATACAAGAAAAACATCATATGAATTACAAAATAACAAGAAATTATCATTTACTTATATTTTCTGTGGGGGCGAATTTTTTTTCCCTCATCTGTATATAACAAATTGAAACCCATTGGGGTACAATTGAGGGTTGACAATTTGGGGTACTGTAACAAATAATAATAATAATAATAATACCTCTCCCGTGGTCACCACCTGGTCGTGGTGGGAGAGCCCAGTAATTTTA
>NW_019384960.1:158238-165126 GCF_000671375.1 Centruroides sculpturatus | reverse complement strand
ACAGCGCCTACAGCTTCATCGTCTACCATTCATGCAGCGGTGGCACCTGCATTACGGAACCGTGTATCCAGCCGCACCATTTCCAGGCGCTTAGTAGAAGGCGGATTGATCTCCCGATGCCCAGTATGTGTTCTACCGTTAACAGCCACCCACCGACGCCTCCGTCTGCAGTGGTGTCGTGCACGACAATCGTGGACCGCTACCGACTGGCAGCGTATTGTGTTCAGCGACGAATCCCGCTTTTGTTTGGGGGCTCACGATGGCCGTGTGAGAGTATGGCGGCCTGCTGGTCAAGGTGTCAACCCGGCCTATACTGTGGAGCGGCACACGGGTCCAACCCCCAGTGTTATGGTGTGGGGAGCCATAACATACGACAGTAGGACGCCTCTAGTTGTCATGCGTACTACCCTCACAGCCCAACGATATGTGCAAGACATCCTCCAGCCACATGTGTTGCCCCTCATGGCAGGGCTTCCGACAGGCATATTCCAGCAGGATAATGCTCGGCCACACACTGCAGCGGTCTCCCAAGCATGCCTACGTAACGTTGCCACACTTCCTTGGCCTGCACGATCTCCAGATTTATCATTAATCGAACATGTGTGGGACCACCTGGGTCGCCAGCTGCGACAGCCACAGGATCTGACGAATCTTGAGTCCCAATTGCATCATGCATGGTCAGATATGCCTAAGAACATTATTCGCGACCTCTATGCCTCCATGCCGAGGCGTATCACAGCTTGTATCCGCGCTAGAGGCGGCCCAACAGGATATTAGCACCTGCACTGTATTGCATATTACTACACAATAAAGTATGTTTTTGTTTTATGGTTGCAATCATATACCTGTCTAGATATGACGATGTCATATACCAATTTTTATTCAAATCCAACAAGTCCTTCATGGTGCGTTATTTTTTTTGTCGTCCAGTGTATATACTTTTTACTCACAAAAGTTTCATTTTTACCCCATTTGGGATAATTTACCCCGGATCCCCGAACGCTGCAGTACTCCGATACATTCAAGCAACTGTAAATTACCGTCTACACTACGAGAAGTGCTATCAGAAGCTGTGCGCACATGTGGACTCAGATTGGACCGGAGATATTAATGACCGGAAGTCTTCATCAGGCAACATGATAATTCTAGCGAACGGACCTATCAGCTGGGAATCGAGAAAAATAAAATTTGTTCCGCTTTCGACGATAAAAGCGAAGTACTGTACATCCGACGTGATCAAGAAAGTCATCCACATGAGAAGGATGCTACGAGAAATGCAATTTGAAAGTTATGTGAATACGCCTACGATAGTTTACTGTGACAGTCAGAGCGCTATTCACCTGAGGAAAAACACCGTTCATCATGGGAAAAGTAAACACATTGACACCAGGTATCACTTCTCCCGTGAAGCTCAAGAAAAGGGCGAAATCAGAACAGAATACATTCCTACCACAGAGATGAAAGCGGATGTGCTGACGAACGCCTTTCCGAGAAGCAAACATGAAGCAAACGTGAAGCTTCTTCGAATAAACAAAGCCTAGATAGAACCACCTGTAACTATTTACAATAGTGAAGACAGATAACACGATGCATGTGTATGTATATATATATATATATTACAATGGATACGAGAATGCTTGTAAAGAAAATTATCAAATGATTAGTTTCAGCGTATACGCAGACTCCGGGCACATCGATAGAGAAAGTGTTAGAAAGTTGTGTATGTGACCTTTGCCCTTGAAATCGTCGCGCCCTCTCCTCTGCTATGCCAGAGGTGAGTTGAGTTATGTAAACTTTGTTAAGGGAAATGGTACTCTGGTCCTGACTAAGTTGAACATGTGTTGTACTCTAACGTACATTCCTTTTTAGTTCTCTCATTCTTTGTCTTACCTCGACAACACCGTTCAGCATATCCATGCCATTAATAATATTACCATGCTATTGGTCTAGATTCGACCAATCCTGTCGCGACACGAGTCGGCGATGACGTTTTACCGTATTATACAAGTCTCTTTTAGCGTGTTTATACGAATACGATCGAAATTTTTTCGCCTTGTTATACGAATCCGTATTATATGAACCCGTTTTATACGACTTCATATAATACGGATTCTCCTCCAATATTTGTCTAATTTAGGTGAAATTTTTGTTATATTCGTTTTAAGTTTTGACAGAAAGCTACTTATTTTGCTAAAATATTAACTACAAAATAAACGTTTTATCGATTTCGGATCTGTGATGGCAGTGTGCTCAGTGACGTCAGTGACCACGTGACGTTCATGCTCAACGACGGAATTTCCCTCAAGCTGCATATTTAAATATTTTGGCAAATGGCGTATTTTAAACTTACTAAATTCAATTAAATGTTAAACTTTAAAAAATATAGCCGCATCGTGTTACTTCTATAAGAAATGTTTTAAGAATTTTTTCCAAATGACCACGTGACGTTTCATTATCCAATCGGTAGTAACGATCTAATGAGCCCGTTATTTAGAAAGTGTTATCCCTAGATGAAATCNATTAAATGTTAAACTTTAAAAAATATAGCCGCATCGTGTTACTTCTATAAGAAATGTTTTAAGAATTTTTTCCAAATGACCACGTGACGTTTCATTATCCAATCGGTAGTAACGATCTAATGAGCCCGTTATTTAGAAAGTGTTATCCCTAGATGAAATCTTACATACAGTACGGTACAGTACATACAATTAGGGTGGCCAGACACTTGATTTTTCACTGGACTTAATACTCTGTTATCCCTCCTGCATCACTTTGCGCCAAACATCGATTTGTCCTCCTTTTAGGGGTGTGATGAAAAATGTGCATAATTCAGTAGTCATTTCCAACGAATTGAAGAAGCTGGTTAACGTTTCCAGATGGCTTATTCCACTTTGACCTAGTGGCACTTTGCCCATTTTCTTCGTTAACAGGCCAAAGAATTACACAAATGTTTACAAATTGGTCACAAATGTTTATTGGGCGAAAGCACGCAGGGATGAAAGGTAGGTCGCCAGATTGGCTTTTTTGAGATTGTTTGGTTCTGAATCCGCATAATAAAAATTATGTAGGTGTATCATAGTCCCAAGATTATCCAATCTTTCAAACCATGACAAATCAGAGAAGAACAAGAAAAATACCCCATTTACATATCAAACGGTTCTTCCTGTCACAAAAACCATCAAGACAGTTGATGATAAAGTTAACGAAGCCGAGTTACATCTTTCAGTAAGTATAGTCTGCCACGGTGCAATAAGAACCTTAGTGAGATTAGTGTGAAACATGGGTATGGAAGTACTCTAGGCAAGATCAAATTGAACAAAACTAAATTCCTACTTCCGCTGAAAAATGTAATTTCAATTGTTTTGAAAATTGAACTTATTGAAGATTTAAAAGATAAAAGGTATGTAATTATTATAAGTGATTCAACTGATGTTTCAACTCAAAAATATTTGTTTCCTTTAGTAAGATTTTTTAGTAATTTAAAACAGCAAATCATTACTGGTTTTTTAGGATTAATTGCTGTTCAAAAAGCAACAGGAGAAAATATATTTAATTTAATTTCAGATGAAATTCATAAATGTGGCCAATCTTTAACAAATTGCATTGGTTTTGTTTCGGATGGTGCAACTAATATGGTAGGATGCAATAATTTTGTATGGTTAGTTCAGGGAAAGGTCATGTATAGTTTATTAATGAATTGGAAAAAACTTAAAAGCATATTTTATTTCTGCAGAAAAAGCAGAATAACAATTTGACACCAAATTTTAAGCAAGAATGATAAAAGAAATGATCTTGGATCAGACTAATTATTGCAACTCCAATAGTTCAAGAATTTGAAAGTTTAAATGGCCTTTTTCAACAAATAAAACAAACCCTTATCAGTTTATTTTTGCACTACAGATCTTTAAAAAGTAGACTTTATGATGGTAATTACATGGTATAAGAAAAGTATTTCTAAAGTAGATTTTGGAATGAAATTTTTGAATGAATGTGATAAATACCTGCAAATAAATAATAACAATGAAAAAATCATGCAACAAGTTCTAAGTGTCAAAGAAAGGTGTATACAAATGTAAGAAGCTTTAAATCAACTTCAACAAAGGCTTCCATCGGCAAGAAATTTATTTCAAGATCTAGCGCAATTAAGCCCAAATATAATTTTAAACCAATCTTTATGACCAAAGTTTTCTGAATTACCATTTTTGAATTTAGCACAATACGATTGAAGAGCAATACAGAAAATTACGTTTTGTCAATTGGATGGACGAAGAACAATTTAAGGAATGTGGAATACCCAATGAAACTGAGCTTTTTGTCAAAAAATATTACAAAAACCCCAATTCAAAGAACTTGCGACTTATGCCTTCAATTGCCTAATAAAACCTATTAGCAATGCTACAGTATAGAGGGAAATAAGGCAAGGAATAGAATGCAACTCTCTCTTCTAGATGCAATTATTTGGATTAGGTCACAACTTTTGTTCTCGTATATATGTTGCAAAGAATTTGTCCCTTTACATAAAATGTTAGAATGTTTTACTTCTGAGAAACTGTATTCCCCTGATTCAATTTCTTCCCTTAATCATCAAGATGTGCTTTTTCGGGAAGAAGCATTAATATAATAAAATAGCATTAAGTATACTTAAAGTATAATGTATATAAAATATATAATAAATTTTGGCTTTTTTCTGGTTTTTTTACGTTAGTTGTCTGTTTTGTTAAATTTAAATCTAGCAACGTTGATGAAAGATTTCACCAATCATTTTTGGACTTCGGCAGGATTCTCCTTTTAACTGAACGGAATCTTCATGTGCGGCTGGCGAGGTGGAGGAAATTGAAGTTATTAAAATTTGTAAGCAGACTGTTGGTGACCCCCTAGAAGAAGAGACGGTTATGCTAAATTTGTCGTCTATGGCAGTGGTTCCCAACCTTTTTTCATTAGCGTAACCCATGACATGTCATATCTCTAGATTGTACCCCTCATTTAAGAAATTTAGTGAGTACCCGTATTGTTAATTTTACATATTGTAAGTTTAAATTAAAAAACAAAAAGTAAATGAAAAAATGTATAATAAAGTTGTGATCGTTGCAAGGAACATATTTTACCTGATAATTTTTTAATACTATTAGTTTGTGATACATAATATATTATTTTTTCTGCCATAATAACTAACTTTTTCTGTACCCCTAAACAACCTATCGTACAACGCGTACCACAGGTTGGGAATCGCTGGTCTATGGTACTTCTTCTCTCGCCGAGTTATTCCCCAGAACTATTGTTTGTGGTAAGACTTTCACATCTGCAGCACACGTCCGGACTGGTCCGCTCGTTTCCTTGTCTACTAAACGACCGTAATGCATGGTCAATTCATGAAACTGGAACTACTGGAGGTTTCAAAAAAAATCTTTTTGAAGAGTTCTGCGATGGGGTGAAGGCATTTAACATACCTGATATTAACATGGATGAATTATACGAAGAGTATGGGTTTGCGGAGCCCATTATAAATAATCATAAGATGGTAAACAGCAGCTGCGAAGAACGCTGTCTGAAGTTATTTAATAACGGTGACATAGAAATGTCTTTTTAGTGCCTATATGTTCTCCATAGCATGTAGCAATGGTCATGCCGAACGAATTTTCTCAATGATGAGTTTAGTATGGAAATATGAGAGAAATCGTTTGAAAGACTCTGTCAAAAGCAGAATTCCAAATATGTAATAACTTTACATAAGAATGTTCAATTATGTACAAAACACTTCTTGCCAACAACAAACTACTGAAAATAGCAGGAAAAGAACAGAAATATAAAAAGGAGACAGCCATGCCCTCATTATTGTTTTGTTTTTCTTTTGTTTTTTAAATAAAATACTGAATTTTTGTTCTGTTTTTTCTCGACATTTGATAGTTCAATTATAGTTTTCGACGTTTAATGTTATCACTAATTATTGAACATTCCATACACTTATTTTTCCATATATTATTTACACGTGTAAAAAATGGAAACCACGAGGATCAACAGGGTTCGCGGGGATTACCCCCAACAGTTTCCTCCCTTTTAGACATTGAGTAAGAATGTCTTTGTCAATGGATGAGAAACAGTATCTCAATGTCAAGCTCGACTTGAAGCTCCTCTCAATTCTTCAACTTTATTTACTCATAAAGATATTTTATCATGTTTGGCAGGAGAATTTCCAGTATATTAAAAATATATAAATGAAGGTACAGACTAAAAGAAAACAGAGACTAAAAACTCCCTACGCCATTTTGGTTATGGATTTTAAAATCACGTGATGAAATTTAAACCAACCACAATACAGTACACAACTGTTCCAAACTCGGTTACAGGGCACCTCCATTGAATTCTCATAGCGTCGTGTATACCTTACGTCACGGGTTAAATTTATTCTTTTAGATATATATTATTCCTTATTTTAATATTGTATTAAAACAGTTAATAAATAACAAAACAAGGAAAAAAACTCGTAGTATAAAGTTTTTTATTATTTTATTTTATTATTTTATTATATATTTATTTTATACAGTAGAACCTCCATTATCCGACCTAATTGGGGACTGGGGTTGGTCAGATAATTTAAAAGTCGGATAACCGAAAAGTATGAAAAAATCCATTATTAGTGTAGTATATTATTATATCCCATGTAATTAGTATATTAGTATATCGCTATTAACCTACTTTGCGTTGAAATTTTCATCGATGTTAAGCCTAACAAAAATTTTTTAAAATAATAATCGTCGCTATTGTATCGTTAAAAATTAGAAAATTAAGCTTCGTTTAAATACTGGCTCCCTTTCATGGTCGAATGAGTGTTGCCAGCTAAAACACGTAAAAATAATATTAAAGTAGCCAAGACATAGCCAAATATTGTAG
>NW_019384960.1:149050-158194 GCF_000671375.1 Centruroides sculpturatus | reverse complement strand
TTAAAAGACAAATTAAAGTATTTGTTTCGATTATCCGGATTTTTCCTTATCCGGACTACCTTCATCCCCAATTAGTCCGGATAATCGAGGTTCTACTGTAATTAAAAATTTTAATAAGAAAATATTTTATTATTAATACATTTAATTATACATTAGATTTAAGTGAAACATTACTGACATAGACATATAAAAAAACATTTTTATCCTGAGAAAATTTTCATAAATTATTCATTATTTGGCAAAAATGCTTAATTAAAACTCTTGACATCTTTCTTCAGACAATACAATCTTTATACTAAAGACTTTGTGTTCATATTGTTAAGTCTCTTTAATACACGTTATACTTAAAATTAATAATAAAAATAAGAAGTCCGTATTGTACCATATCTTCTAGTATATTTATTACATTAACACAAACAAAACAGAATAATTAAATGTCACAACACAAATGAATCTAATTATTAAAAATAGTCATACGCTTTTCTAAAACTTCCACAAACGTAAAAGTCCGTTTACATATATTACATTGTTAAGATAATTGAAGTGTATTTCTAAACAAAAAATTTTAAACGTAATTTCAGTTTAGTTTTCGTTTTAATTCTTCTTTTACATTTCTGCAAAAATACGTTTAATTCTGATAAACGATTTGATGGCTTAATAAACGACTTTTAAAACAACATTCCTTGTTCCATACGTAACGAAGATTGTCTTCTTTGTGATTGTCTTTGTTACATTTTAATACATGTCATGAAATTGGTAAAAAGTCTATTGCATTTCTCACAACGAAACGGTTTTTTGTCTTAATGAATTTTCTGGTGATTAATTAAAATGGTTTTACATTTAAATTCCTTATTACAAATATTACACTTTTCAATGTGAATTTTCGAATGTTCTTTTAGCAGAAATTTTGTCTTGAATGGCTTCTTACAAATATAGCATAAATACATATTTTCATGTTCAGTAAGACGATGTTTGGCTAACGCAGTTGTATTGTTATAATCTTTTTTACATATGTCACAAACATACTTTCTTTTATCGCTATGAAAATTTTTATGCTGTTCTAATAAATGTTTTGTCTTGAAATATTTGTTACACATATGACAAGAATATTTACATTTATACTTCAATTTACGAATATGCCGTTTTAAAGTATCACTGCGTTTAAAACTTTTATTACATACCTTACAAGTATAGTTAAATAAATTATTATGAACTACTTTATGAATTTTCAAACACTGTTTTGTTTTAAAATATTTGTTACATATATCACAAGAATATTTGTATTCGTTGCTGTGTATACGAATATGAAGATTTAAATGAATACTGCTTTTAAAACTTTTGTTACATATGTGACAAGTATGGTTAAATTGATTATTATGAACTACTTTATGACGTTTTAAATATAATTTTGTTTTAAAACGTTTGTTACATACCTGACAAACATAGTTACGTTCATCACTGTGAATTACATAATGCATTTTTAAACTTTCTTTCCGTTTGAAACTCTTATTGCAAATATCGCATTTGAAAGGACGGTCTTCACTATGTGTTTGTTCATGTTGCAACAATATACAGTTCCTCGTAAATTCTTTACCACATATCTTGCAGGCATATACTTTGTGTGTTCTCTTGTGGATTTCTAAACGGCCCTTACCATATGGAACGCGCTTACCACAAATGTCGCAATACACATTTTCCCGCTGGATATTAGATTTTTCACAATAACTAAGTTTATGCAGTCGCAAATAGTGTTTTGTCTTAAAGTATTTCTTACACATGTCACAAAAATGTTTGTATTCATCGTTGTGTATATTAATATGCCGTTTTAAACTAGAACTGTGTTTAAAACTTTTGTTACATATATTACAAATATGGTTAAATTTACCATTATGAATTATTTTATGATTTGTTAAATTATTTTTTGNCTTACACATGTCACAAAAATGTTTGTATTCATCGTTGTGTATATTAATATGCCGTTTTAAACTAGAACTGTGTTTAAAACTTTTGTTACATATATTACAAATATGGTTAAATTTACCATTATGAATTATTTTATGATTTGTTAAATTATTTTTTGTTTTAAAACGTTTGTTACACACTTCACAACAATAGTTACAGTCATCAGTACAAGTTTTGTAATGTGTTTTTAAATTGTCTGTCGATTTAAAACCCTTACTGCAAATATTACATTTGAAAGGACGGTCTTCACTATGCGTTGCTTGATGACGTAACAACGAATGCTTCCACTTAAATTCTTTTCCACATATCTTGCAGGCATGAACTTTATCATTTCTTGGATATGAATTCACTCGATTCCCAGATGGCTGCAAACGTAAATTCCTAAGAGAGATTTCGTTTTCATTTTCAGTTTTGTGTTCTTTCACGTGTTTTTGCAAAAGAAATTGCCACAAAAACTTCTTGTTGCAGGTTGTGCAGCCAAATGGTTTTTTTCTAATATGACAGAACAGATGAGTTTGTAATATTCTGTTATTTTTAAAAGTCTGTTTACATAAATCACACGTAAATTCTTTTTTAGAATGAGATGCAAACATAATTTTAAAGTATTTTCTTTTAATCTTTTCATGAATTTTATTGAATTTTCTACTAGAAAAAACGTATTTCCTTGTTTTGATATTATATATGAAATGTTTTTGTTTTTCTGAATATTGCTGAATATCGTGTTCCTCAATTTGCTCTTCCTCCTTAACTGAAAGTATAAAAAATAACATAATAAATTACCTATTATATTTGAACAAACATAACATAGCTTTAATATTAAAATATTACTGCTCTAGTAATATAATTGAAGTTCAGTCGATCCCCCTATAAGACGGTAGATACGTTCAGTTCTTTATGAAGCAATTTTGTAGGAATCACAGCCAATCACAGCCCGACACGTGTGAAGTTTACGATCTACGGCTGTTTGAAAGGTTTTCTTCCATAAAATTAATTGATTCTAGACTAATTCGGCTCAACATTTCCAAAATACGTACATTTTTTTTGGAAATAATCCGTATAAACTACGTTATAAACAAAAAATTGTAGGATTACTTACCGAGTTTGCACCATTCGACATCGCCATTGCTGAAGCTTGTTTTTTTTTTTGTCGCGGAACAGCGCTGCAAACCGCGGCCGCGATTTCTGATATTATTTTTCTGCGAAAACTTCGCTGAACTTTGGAGACATCATTAATATAAATAATTTTTATTGCCGTTGAATAAAAAATGTTTCTTTCACAAGAAATGTATAAAATTACAGTACTGTATTAGAATTACGGTACCTAATTTACATACTGTACACACAATAGCTCACCTAAACTCTCCGTAGCGTGGCGCTAGACAGCAGAAAGTATATATATATAATTATAATAAAGTTACAATAAATTAAATTAATATATAATTATATATACAGTATCTAATTTATATATAATTAATATATAATTATATGTACAGTACCTAATTTATATATAATATATATATAATACTGTACAGACGATAATAAACCCAATTTACCCGCCTAAACTGTCCGTAGCGTGGCGATGGACGGCGGAAAGTAGTTCGGCTGCTCGATTACGTTTTATCGAATTATAAAAGTTTTTTTACCGTTGTTTACGGATACCGCCACAATTTTTTCGCCGTCTTATTGGAATCGTAATTGTAAAAACCAGTCTTATAGGGAAATCTACTGTATACCTATGTTTTTCATTTAAAAGCAAGGCATTATTTGTTGTTCGCACTAATAATAGAATATTTTAAAATCATGAACAGATTAATTCAGCTTAGAAAAAATTGTTTGTTTTCAGAGAGGAGAAGAAATCATTACTGTAAAAAAAAGTTCCACAGCAAAAGTCTATGAATTTTAAGTAGTGAAGATAAATAAATCAATTCTTATGATTTTTTAAATCAAAATTCCATAATTTGAGCGTATGTCTAGTAGATCTGTACAACGTTTTCCAAGAATATTAGCGACGTATTAGAAAACACGATGCTAATATTTACTTATTTATGTCATTAAATAAGTTATATAGCTGTCGTTTACTTTGTTTTAATACATTTTCTTTATTATTTTAGTGAATCCATAAACAACGCAAGATAACATGAATCGTTAAATCACAAGTCATGAGTTGTGATTTAATGATTCTGATTATTCCAGCATAGTTTTATTAAGTTCAAATTTATATTAATACGATGTAGGTAGTTACTTATAATTCTGTAATATCACATCCCAGATAAATGTATGACAGTTGAAACTTGAATGCAGTTCTTTAGCTGCCCTCTAAATAATATTAATATGAAAAATTTAAATTAAGTAACATGTTACTTACTTTGGATGCTCATTTCACTCCTGTTAAAGTTTTCTTCCAGAGTGAATAATTCATTGTTGACAGGCTAAACAATATACAAACAATACATAACAATCACGAATAATCACTTATGATATATAAAGCAGTAACGAGTTGTTGAACTTTCCCGGCAACGTTTCAAACAGAGTGAACAAAATCGTGCACCCCTACACATTAACATCCATACATACAGATAAAACCCACGATTTTTTGCAAATTTTCAGATTTTGAGATCTTCTATACCGAAAAAACATGGCAATAAATTCCGTAAATGTGTATGTGTGGGAGTGTATTTTGGCGTCTATTTCATTTAATATTTTACAATTGAAGATAAAGAAACGAAATGTTGCACCGTACGTTGTGTATAACGAGCATTAATGCAATTAAATTTTGGTAATAAATCGTCGTGGTTGGAGGAGATAAAAAGAGGTAACGTGTACAATCTCGAGTGGATCGGACTTAATGAAGATTTTATTTGCTGTTAGCATCTATAGTTCATTGTGAAATGTATTTCTACCGTTAAAATTAAGCCATTCTTTACTTTATAATACAGTCGGCCCCCCTATAAGACGGTAGATACGTTCCATTCTTTAGGAATCCGATTTCTTACGAGTCCTTGCCAATCACAGCCCGACACATGTGAAGTTTACGGACTACGGCTGTTTGAAAGATTTTCTTCCATAAAATAAATCGATCCTAGACTAATTCGACTCAACATTTCCAAAATACGTAACTTATATTTTTTTGAGGAATAATCTATATAAACTACGCTATAAACAAAAAATTAGGATTACTTACCGAGTGTGCACCATTCGACGTCGCCATTGCTCAAGCTTGTTTTCGTCGCGGAACAGCTCAGCAAACCGCAGGCGCGATTTCTGATATTATTTTTCTGCGAAAACTTCGCTGAACTTTGGAGACATGATTAATATAAATAATTTTTATTGCCGTTGAATAAAAAATGTTTCTTTCACAAGAAATGTATAAAATTACAGTACTGTATTAGAATTAAGGTACCTAATTTACATACTGTACACACGATAGTTCGCCTAAACTCTCCATAGCGTAGCGCTAGACGGCAGAAAGCATATATATAATTATAATAAAGTTACAATAAATTAAGTTAATATATAATTATATATACAGTATCTAATTTATATATAATACTGTACAGGCGATAGTAATCTATCCGTAGCGTGGCGCTGGACAGTGGAAAATAGTTAGGCTGCCCGATGACCTTTTACGTAATGATATGAGTTTTTTTTACCGTTTTTTACGGATACCGTCGCAATTTTTTCGTCGTCTTATAGAAATCGTAATTATCGGAACTTGTTTTATAGGGGGTCTACTGTAATTAAAATCATAGAGAGTTTTTATGACATATGGCGTTACACAATTCTATTTTTTACTAGCTGTTTTCCGCGGCTATGCCCGCGCGAATTTTGCAAGCAAACCCCATTTATATTGAGTATTTCAACAACCATAGATATAGTTATATAACACCTACCGCTGAGAATGATGAGAATTGCCGAGATATTTTCAACTATTTTCAATTTGATCAATTTTCTGGTACGTTTAGAATCGTTTTATAATCAAACCAATATGCAATAACAAATTCGAATTTAAAACGGTTCGAACATTTTAAAAATAGAAATAAATAAAAATATTTATAACAATGTCTGAAATGTTATCGATTTAATACACCTAAGTACTCGATGAAGACTAAACGTAGTTGAAAACAAAAAATCGCATCTAAAATAGTACAGTAGAAGCCATTCTTCCGGTTAAGCTTAATCCTCTCCCTCTCCCCCCGCGGGAGAATTTAGAAAAATCCCTTCTTAGTGTCCATTCTCATGGCATACCCTACTAAAACGCATACAATACGAATACGAAATAACAAATTCGAATTTAAAACGGTTCGAACATTTTTAAAATCGAAATGGATAAAAATATTTATAACAATGTCTGAAATGTTATCGATTTAATACACCTAAGTACTCGATGAAGACTAAATCCTCTGTCTCTCCCCCCGCGGGGAAATTTCAAAAAATCCTTTCTTAGTGTGCATTGTGATGGCATACCCTACCACATCGCAGATAAAAACAAAAATTAGCATCTAAAGAAGTACAGTAGAAGCCGTTTTTCCGGTTAAGCCTTAATGCTCTCCCTCTGCCCTCTGCGGGGGAATTTCGGAAAATCTCTTCTTATTGTGCGTTTTCATTACGTACCCTAACAGTGTACCAAATATCACCTCTTTAGATTCAGCGGTTTGCTCTGGGCGATGATGAATCAGTTAGTTTGTCAGTCAGAACAAGCAATGTTATATATAAATATAGATAATCAGTAATAACAAATGTTATTTTTAAATAAAATCTCTTAACAGCCTGGATATTTACGCAACTTTTTGTTAGATATTTTCGTATTATGTTAGTGATATTAAGCTATGTTTTTAACCGTTCAAAAAGCTAAATTAATATTAAAATTTCACTATGAAATTTTTCGAAATTTGTATTACTTACCATTACTTGTTCATTATCATCTGGAAACTGAACAACTTCTTTACAATCTTCAGTCTTTACTTTAATCTTCAATTTTTTCAAATCAACTTTACATTCTGATTTTATACCATGTTTTACATCATAATTCTCTTCTACTTCTTCTTTCTTAATATCTGTAGTGGAATTTACAAAAGTTTTGTGTTAAAGGATTCTAAGAAAATCTTGAAATAAATATATATAATAAAGGTAAGTGTACAATGTGCATGCCGCTAAAACTCAAAAACGATTCCCGGTACGATCAAGAGAGTTATATGGCAGGGATGGCCAACTTTTGTGTACATAAGATCTACTTTTTATCTTAAAAATGTGTCGCGACCGACTCGTTGTCGTAGGCATAGTCTAAAGCAGCGTTTCTCAAAGTGGGCAATAACGCCCCCTTGTGGGCGCTGGAGGCTTTCAGGGGGGCAGTAGAAGGCTCAAAGAAAATTGGGGGGCGTTAAGGAAATATAGAGGGGCGACGGCAGACAAATTCTATATATAAAAATTCGACGGAATATATATAAAATGTTGACATTTTATATATTTTTTATTTTTTATTGAAGGTCACAACTTGAATATTTCTAACACATTGACTTTTATTTTAGCTCAACGTTTCTCAAAGTAAGCAATAACGCCCCCTTCTGGCACGATGAATAGATCTATGATAGAGGCAGGGTATTGAACGGTGACCATAGGCAAAATTGGGGCTGATAAGAGGAAACATTGCGTTTAATGGTTTCCAGATGATGAGAACAATGTACAGTAAGGGCACAAAGTGTGAGATTCATAGAAAAGTTTTCCTAAGAATATTTCCAATCCTTTTCTCACACAAGAGAAAATGGGTTAGGGGGCGTTGGGTATAACTTTATGGAACAAAGGGGGCGGTGGATCGAAAAAGTTTGAGAATCACTGGTCTAAAGCCTGGTACCCACATGCGGCAACGGACGACGGAAACGGTCGACGGAACGGCAAAATGACGTCACTTTTGCCGTCGTCGTCCACGGAATACGAAGTTGAAAATTTTCAACTTTTGCCGCGACGGAAAGCGGCACGGTAAAAATTAGACCAATAGGAAGACCGTTTAGCAAAGTCGTCATAAAGATCACGTGGGACGATAGCATTTGAACTATGGCGGTCGGCAAGCTAAAAAGCTTTATTTCTACACTAATACGCTAATATATTTCATTTATACTCTATATTACTACCCGATTTAAATATTAATGTCAAATAGACTTACCGCGTAAAGTATTTGGAATGGAGTAAGCGTAATTCGGCGACGAAAGTATTCGATATTCCTAACTTTCGACGATTTAGAATATTTTTTCTATCCAAATTATTCGTTTTTGAGGTTTTCTTTATTTGCGATAAGATCGAAGGCAAACTTAAAAAGTTTAATTGATATAACAAAGCAATCCCGGTAGACGCCATTTTCGACTACTGGCACGTGGCCTACCTACTGTAGTAACTTGTTTATATTTACGGCTGGCAGATGGCGCGTTTCAATTGTAGGGTAATTTCCGCATGTGAGTACACGCGACATGGAAAGACGACGGAACGGCAACTGTTTCCGTCGACGATTTCCGTCGTTGCCGCATGTGGGTACCAAGCTTAAGTCAGCGATGGGCATTCCGCGGCCCGAAGTCGCATAAAATGTGTATAAATATATCAATTTTCTAGCTTAAAGTGGGCCCCTTTATCCGATTTTTTTAAACAAATGAATTACGTAGAATGTTTCTTTATTAATAAAAACATACTCAAATATTTTATTTTTTGTTCGTAAAAATAACATAAACTTATAGTATGCAGCAAAAATTCAAACGTTATTTTCTACAACTTATGTGTGTGAATAGTTTTTCCTGCAATGAATTTAGTAAAAATTAAAACGAGAAACCGGCTAACAGACTCACCTCGAAACTAATTTAAAACTAGCAGTGACTAATATTTAATCAAATATTTTTGATACATTACGTTTACATCAGTTCTAGAAGCTAAATTAAGTATACCTATTCTATTTTATAATTATATATGAATAAATAATTGTGATTTACCGGCATTTTCCCCCCTCTTTTATCTTGTATGTGGCCAGTGTTAGTTCAAAAGTTTTGAAATGTGACCCTTACACAAAAAAAGGTTGCCCATCCCTGGTCTAAGTGGCGAGGGGGAGGGAGGTGTGAAATACATACTAAGTTTAGATAGAAAAGAAAAGCCACAATTTAATTTAAAACACGAAGAAAAGGTACTTACATTTTAAACAGCTGAAAA
>NW_019384960.1:132169-148168 GCF_000671375.1 Centruroides sculpturatus | reverse complement strand
GCGGCCCGAGTCGCATAAAATGTGTATAAATATATCAATTTCCTAGCTTAAGAAGTATGCAGCAAAAATTCAAATGTTATTTTCTACAACTTATGTGTGTGAATAGTTTTTCCTGCAATGAATTTAGTAAAAATTAAAACGAGAAACCGGCTAACAGACTCACCTCGAAACTAATTTAAAACTAGCAGTGACTAATATTTAATCAAATATTTTTGATACATTACGTTTACATCAGTTCTAGAAGCTAAATTAAGTATAACTATTCTATTTTATAATTATATATGAATAAATAATTTATGTAATAAATGTGATTTACCGGCATTTTCCCCCCTCTTTTATCTTGTATGTGGCCGGCGTTAGTTCAAAAGTTTTGAAATGCAGCTTTTACATAGTAAAAGGTTGCCCATTCTTGGTCTAAGTGGCGAGGGGGGTGTGAAATACATACTAAGTTTAGATAGAAAAGAAAAGCCACAATTTAATTTAAAACACGAAGAAAAGGTACTTACATTTTAAACAGAAGAAAAATTGAAACTCAACGTTGTCACTTTCGGGGACCACCACTTCAACCCTTTTTCTCTCTACCGTGCCTCGACCTACTCTCTCTGTCCCTTTTTTTTCGGTTTTACGACACTTTGTTCACATTTCTTATTCCCCTTTTACAACTGTACGCAAATGGATTGCACATGGACCGACAAAACCGCATCTGAGGGAGAACGAGGAGGTCCGATATCACTACATTTGCGTTTGCGCGTTACGTTCACGCGTTGCGTTCGGTTACAACTTACAAGTGTAACACATTAAGTCAAGACATCGCGAGCGATCGACCGGTCGATCGCGATCGACTTGTTGGCCACCCCTGTTATATGGTATAGTAGCCCTCTATCCCCCATCCATGAAGGAGATTCCCGTTTTTGCCTGAAGGGCGTGCTGTTGAAGATATAAGGGCTGGAAGTTTCGCCCTCTTGAAATTTCTAGAACAGTCCAAAACATTCGAGAGTATTCAGGAACATCTCGTATCATCCCACATCATTGTGGAAATTACAGAACACTCTCGAATGTTGTGAAATGTTCTGGAACATTGTGGACCATTCGAAGCCTTTTTTGTATGGGTGGGACTACCCATCGTTGGGGGTATATAAAGCAAGATCCGTCATGGGTTCGAACGTCAGTTTCAGCTAATCTATATATAATCGAGACGGGTTCATAATAATAATAATAATAAGCGCAGAGCCCAAACGGTTAGCGGTTCAAAGTTGAAATTTAGTACACAGATAGAGCCTGTACACACTAGGCGTTTTTCAACGCGCGTTTTAAAGAACCAAGAGTTCTATGTAGGTGTACACGCTCAAACGCGCGCTTTTGGCCAAGCGCGCGTTTATAGATTTTTGTTAAAACGCGCGTTTTGCGGGAGCTTTAAGGGCGCTTTGAGATATATGTGCTGCCTTATAGCGACGATGGAGGAGGCGCACACAAGCAATCACTTTCACGTCCATTTCCAAACTGAGCCAGTGCTAACGCCGAGCTAACGCACGTTTAAAAACGCCTAGTGTGTACAGGCTCTTAGGGTACGTCAAGAAAACGCATACTAACAAGGGATTTTTCGAAATTCCCCCCTCGAGGAAGAGGGACAGGATTAACGCTTCAACAATGGAAGTGTTAAAAAAAAGCAACGTGCAAGATTTACAGGAGCAGATGTGGATTTTTGCGTTTTTGCGGGAAATCGAACATATTTTTAGCCCCATCTAATAATTTACTAATTAGTTTGCAAACAGAGGGCCTAATTTTTGCATTTTGTGAAAACGGGTAAGATTGGCTGTAATGTAATAATCTTAATCTTCGCTATTACTTTTTGCCCGAGCATCGCCGGGCTTATCTGCTAGTATGAAATAAAACTGAGCATATTTTTATTAATTAACATAACAATATTTAATTATGTGAGGGACGAACAGACCCACAATAAAGTGTTATTTTAAATTTTAATTTGGAAAATATAATAGGTTAAATTCGAACGTTTTATCGAGTTAGGCTAAAAGCCATAAAATTTATTTCCCACGGAGTTTGTTCTTTGTTGAGTCGGATCAAGTTAGTCAGGAATGTGTCACCAGGAACTTTTGATGGAGAATCCATATTGGACGTGCGACCGTTAAAGGCTATCACCTGACCTCATGGAAAAAACCCAAGAGAAAAAAAAAGAGAAAAGAAAACGATCCCGAGGTCAGTCGTCATCCGAAGTCCCTCTACAGAAGTCGTCATTCAGGCCCGCCCAACCAAGTCGTTCTCCAAACCATTAAAACCGTGCCCCAGGATTAAAACCGTACCACCGAATTAAAACCGCGACCAGGATTAAACCCGAGAAAAACATTCGTGCTGGATTAAGCCTCTACACTCCTCCGTGCCTCCACCCCAGTGAACGGACAAGATTCTGATTCAAGATTCAACGACAAGATTCAAAGAACTGTCCATCCAAGAACTGTCCATTCAAGATTCAAAGAACTGTCCATCGACAAGGTATTTATCAACCCGCGATTCGGTTGTAAACTCTCTCTCTCCGCGGCCTAGTATAGTTAAGGACAATAATATGCCGATAGTATTTAGTATCTCTGTATAGTATTTAGTTCGACTTAATTAAAATCGTTATTTACTTGTTACTATGGAGTCCGAGTAAGTTACTTCCGCGTCTCTCTCCTCACCTCTACTCCGAATCCAAGCGCTCACACGCTACCGCTCGCGAATCTTTAGACGTAACGTCACGATTACCGAGTCCCCCAGAGACTCGGTGGTGTCAGATTCAGTCCTCCTGACAGGGCGCCAAAGAGGTGCCGACCCTACGGTCACAATTACATGTTTCACTTCATCATTTATTTGTGATTACAAGCCGAAAATTAGCGTGTGTCATTGCGTATTGGTGTGATGTGTGACAAAAATTATAATAAATGATTAGAGGCTTCTTTTCGTTATTAAATAAACAGCTGTATTAAGTATCCCGGAAATATTTAAAACTATGTGTGGCGGTATCTTAAATATTTTGTTAAAAATATTTTATTTTTAACAAAAATATTTTATTTTTAACAAAAATATTTTATATTTTTAACTGTTGTAAAATGAGAAAAAAAAGCTTGATTTTAAGGATAAAGATGAGTTTTATAAGAAATTGTAAATGAGAAAATGAGTAAACTCCTCATTAACTCCGACCCTACTGAAGATAGAGACGACCCCTTTCCACCTTTAATCACAAAAACTTAAAAGCATCAATCCCCTTAATAAACAAACCTTCCTTCTAAATTTAAGAAATTTTCGACAAAAAGCACATTAATACACACTCTGACATTTATGCATACAAAAAATCGCCGAAATTTTTTTACTTTCTCGACGTTTTAAGCTATCTTAAGTTTAAAAATGAAAATGTTCGAAGGATTATTCTCTGACCGACTTCCCTTTTTTATATGTAACAGCCGAGAAAGTAAAACATATTTAGTGTTAAATAATCAAGGATTTTAAAATGTTTTCTATGAAATTTACAATTATTACATTTACTATTTATTCTTGTAGATGTAAAATATCACAAAAATGTTATGTTAATCAATCAAAGTTCGATGTTCTGGCGTTATTTTATTTCGGGACGTTCTGATCTCCCATTAGCACAAAAATATAAAAGACCTTACAAAATTCTATTTGTCGACGTTGATAACTTTATGTCTGAAAATTCATACGTAAGTACGATGTACTGTACAGTACGTTACCTATCTGCGTGTCATTCCTTAACACTTCGTTTCATATATAATACATAAATGTATATGCAATAAAAACTTCTTTCAATGCAAGTAATGTATAACTATGGACTAAGTGTACAAGGATATATTTTCATTTGCATTCTAGGTGAAGAAATATCCTGTCCTCATGACATTCCAACATTCCTTAGAAGCACATATTGCTTAGTACATAAGTCAACAGATATCAATTACTTCGTGATTAATACAGTCGCTATTTAATTAGAAGTGGTTCCAGGAAGCTTTGCTTAAATCTTAAATAAATATTATATGCGCAAGTACTAAATAAATAAGTTAAAAAAATAACTTGGATGGAGCGATACTTTTATGAATCGAGTTTGCTAACGATGGATAATTTACTTTCACTGTGATACCGGCTCTCATAAGCAAGAAAAAAATGTGTTTTTAATTACAGTAGAGCGTCGATTTTCTAAAAGTCAATCATCCGAAACGTCAATCATCCGAAAGAATTCCAGTCGGCAAATTTAAATTTTCGCCAGTGCTGTGGCGCTTCAATCTTTGTCTGTCTTGGGCTACTCAAATATTTTACGTTTTTGATACTAAATCAACATCTGAAGTATAATTTTTTATTGTTTTTATATTTTTCAATATATTTATTTTGTTTGTACAAAATAAAAAAATAATTTTTTACAATACAATAGTCTTTGTTAGGCTTAACATCGACGAAAATTCAACGCGAAGCGACACGCAACGGAAAAAATTTCAACATCGGATCGTTAAACTATTTTTTCATACATAAATCGGTTATCCGAAATATCAGTTATACGAACAACCCCAGTCCCCAATTGATTCGGAAAATCGACGCTCTACTGTATTATAAAATGGCAAAAGGCTGAATTTTGAAAGTGCAGATCAGTTTATCAGTTCATCGATAAAAACAATAAAATAAATACCAACAGGCTTCTTTGTTATTTATTTAAAAAAAATCGAGTTTAATCATATAATTGGGTTGTAATTATAGAAAAAATTGTAGATCTATAAATTTTCACTGTCGCCTGTCTGAGTGTCAGTCCTTTCTTAATCTCGAGAACAAACGAAGATAAAAGCCGAGGTAAGATAATGTGAAAAGATTAGGGGCACGACACACCGATTAACTATGTAGAAACTTTTGGTGAAAATCGAAAGTTACGTTATTTCAATTAAAATCCTTACTCCTGAAAACAGTTAATAAATGACCGGCAAAACTGCATTTATATGAATGAAAATTTATGTATTACCTATTATTCTTATGAGTAGAAAGATACTTTCATTGTATTAAAGGCATTAAGCCTCTTACCTCTTTCGACTTTATAACCAGAATGACTCCAAATAGTGGATCCGTTTATATTGTGTGTGAAAATTGACTTTCCTTTAATATTTATCTGAAATAATAAAAGATTACGTTATATTATTAGACAGGTTGATCTTTATAAAAAAACAAATAAAAAAATTATTTAAACTGAAGCATAAAAATACACTTACTAATTAAATTTTTTTTTTAAAATATGGCCTACCAACTACTTTTTTTTAATAGTAATGTCTGTCATCTATTTAATACCTTTCAAAGGAAAATTTCGAATTCAAACAACGTGATTTCTGGTTTTCAGCAGATATACAGTTTACTCTGCCGAATTAAATAAATCTAATACTATATGAATATGTAAATAATAGTTTATTAAGAATCGGCCTGCAATTTGGAAATAAACTTATAAATTGTCACTTTATTTAGTCTGTACGACTGTTTGACAGTCCATCCTTAATTTCGACAACAGAGTTAGTTAGGTGAATGCCGAGATCAGATGTGAAAAACTTAAAAGCACGAGACCAAGATACAAGAACTTCCGATGAAGATCGAAAGTGACGTTATTTAGATTCAGAAAGTTTCCTCTGAAAGAAGTTAAATACGTAAACGTCACGACTCTATTACTAACAGGAAAAGCATAATGTAAACGGGCAAGCCACTGTTAATTTCAGGTAAAAAGAACATATTTTAAATTAATTAAATTAAAAAAAAAATACAATGAAAAAATTGCAGGCCATGTCATAATAAATATCTGCACGTTGATTGTGTTTTCTTTTTTGCAGTTAAAATAAGTTTGAATTTCTCTTAATTTCGGATCTTGTAGTGCACATAAAAAGCGAAAGTATAAAAATCGTGTCAAATTTAAAAGTCCCGAACACATTTTAACATCATACAACTTAAATATCATTGATTTTACAAATATAATACATTAAACTTAAACTATACGTACCTAAAATATTAATTTATAGGTAGAACAGTAGATACGTTAGAAATACGATGTCAAATTAAGTATGAAATGAAGCAATGTCAGCTACTACAAATCAAACTACAAAATTTTTTTGAATAACACGTAGCGTGTGTAAACAAAAGTATTATAGTTATTGATCCCGACATAATAAAATATCTAGCAAGTAATTGCGTTACTTTTCCGGCTGTTATGAGATTTTATTTTAAAAACAATTTATTAATTATTAAGCAAATTAATACAGGGTGTCCCATAAATTTTTAAAAATTTAAAAATTTATAAATGTTGAAAGTATTGGTATATTTAAATGAGGTTACATTTTAATCTGAAATAATAATTTTAATTCTAAGTACATGAATATTTAGACAAGTTATTTATTAGAGTTTTCTTCATTTAATTGTTCATTATTTACTATTAATATAAATATTTATATCATATTTTATAAATCTAAATCTAAGATATATTTTTTTTATTAAAAATAAAAAAAGTATTTATATCATGAATAATAACAATGTATACTTAATTTAAGATATGTATTATATTAGTCTTCTGTTAATGTTAATATATAAATATATAATTAGTATTTATGTGAATAGTATGTTTAAAGCATTTTTTAACATTTCAGGCTGTTACTGAAGAGGTCCATAAGAAAACAACAGTTAAACAGACCACAACTACAAAAACAGAATATCGCTGTGTTCAGTTACAGAATATCCCGATCCGATCTGTCAAAGGAAAGGTTACAAGTTAGCAGCATTTTATAACATATTTAAGTCTTAATATAAAACTTTAGTTTCACTCCAGAATTAAATTCTTTAACATGAGGAGATGAGTAGTTACGTGACGGAATAGTACCAACAAATGTTACGTGACACGCTTCGTACGTGTTTGCCGTCTGATGTTCCGCTTCGCCAAAAAAACAAGTTTAAGCAATGGCATCTTCGAACAATACACACTTGGTAAGTATCCCTACAATATTTTGTTTATAGCACATTTTTTATGGATTATTTTCGAGAATTTATACGTGTTTTAGAAATAGTTTGAGTCAAATCAGTCTAAAATCGATTACTTTTATGGAAGAAAACGTTTAAAACAGCCGTACATCTAAACTAAACTTGTGCACTTTTTAAAACGAACATCGTGGCCAAAACGTCAAATTTCTTTGTAAAGAGTCGAAATAACTTTTACTCGAAATCCGAAACAACGTAGCTCAGTTTATAGCTCGTGGAGCCATTATTTATACTAATATACTATTTTAAAATATTTTTTTTCCCTCTATTTCCCACTTTATATTATGGAAGAAAACGTTTAAAACAGCCGTACATCTAAACTAAACTTGTGCACTTTTTAAAACGAACATCGTGGCCAAAACGTCAAATTTCTTTGTAAAGNCTAATTAAATTTTTTTTTAAAATATGGCCTACCAACTACTTTTTTTTAATAGTAATGTCTGTCATCTATTTAATACCTTTCAAAGGAAAATTTCGAATTCAAACAACGTGATTTCTGGTTTTCAGCAGATATACAGTTTACTCTGCCGAATTAAATAAATCTAATACTATATGAATATGTAAATAATAGTTTATTAAGAATCGGCCTGCAATTTGGAAATAAACTTATAAATTGTCACTTTATTTAGTCTGTACGACTGTTTGACAGTCCATCCTTAATTTCGACAACAGAGTTAGTTAGGTGAATGCCGAGATCAGATGTGAAAAACTTAAAAGCACGAGACCAAGATACAAGAACTTCCGATGAAGATCGAAAGTGACGTTATTTAGATTCAGAAAGTTTCCTCTGAAAGAAGTTAAATACGTAAACGTCACGACTCTATTACTAACAGGAAAAGCATAATGTAAACGGGCAAGCCACTGTTAATTTCAGGTAAAAAGAACATATTTTAAATTAATTAAATTAAAAAAAAAATACAATGAAAAAATTGCAGGCCATGTCATAATAAATATCTGCACGTTGATTGTGTTTTCTTTTTTGCAGTTAAAATAAGTTTGAATTTCTCTTAATTTCGGATCTTGTAGTGCACATAAAAAGCGAAAGTATAAAAATCGTGTCAAATTTAAAAGTCCCGAACACATTTTAACATCATACAACTTAAATATCATTGATTTTACAAATATAATACATTAAACTTAAACTATACGTACCTAAAATATTAATTTATAGGTAGAACAGTAGATACGTTAGAAATACGATGTCAAATTAAGTATGAAATGAAGCAATGTCAGCTACTACAAATCAAACTACAAAATTTTTTTGAATAACACGTAGCGTGTGTAAACAAAAGTATTATAGTTATTGATCCCGACATAATAAAATATCTAGCAAGTAATTGCGTTACTTTTCCGGCTGTTATGAGATTTTATTTTAAAAACAATTTATTAATTATTAAGCAAATTAATACAGGGTGTCCCATAAATTTTTAAAAATTTAAAAATTTATAAATGTTGAAAGTATTGGTATATTTAAATGAGGTTACATTTTAATCTGAAATAATAATTTTAATTCTAAGTACATGAATATTTAGACAAGTTATTTATTAGAGTTTTCTTCATTTAATTGTTCATTATTTACTATTAATATAAATATTTATATCATATTTTATAAATCTAAATCTAAGATATATTTTTTTTATTAAAAATAAAAAAAGTATTTATATCATGAATAATAACAATGTATACTTAATTTAAGATATGTATTATATTAGTCTTCTGTTAATGTTAATATATAAATATATAATTAGTATTTATGTGAATAGTATGTTTAAAGCATTTTTTAACATTTCAGGCTGTTACTGAAGAGGTCCATAAGAAAACAACAGTTAAACAGACCACAACTACAAAAACAGAATATCGCTGTGTTCAGTTACAGAATATCCCGATCCGATCTGTCAAAGGAAAGGTTACAAGTTAGCAGCATTTTATAACATATTTAAGTCTTAATATAAAACTTTAGTTTCACTCCAGAATTAAATTCTTTAACATGAGGAGATGAGTAGTTACGTGACGGAATAGTACCAACAAATGTTACGTGACACGCTTCGTACGTGTTTGCCGTCTGATGTTCCGCTTCGCCAAAAAAACAAGTTTAAGCAATGGCATCTTCGAACAATACACACTTGGTAAGTATCCCTACAATATTTTGTTTATAGCACATTTTTTATGGATTATTTTCGAGAATTTATACGTGTTTTAGAAATAGTTTGAGTCAAATCAGTCTAAAATCGATTACTTTTATGGAAGAAAACGTTTAAAACAGCCGTACATCTAAACTAAACTTGTGCACTTTTTAAAACGAACATCGTGGCCAAAACGTCAAATTTCTTTGTAAAGAGTCGAAATAACTTTTACTCGAAATCCGAAACAACGTAGCTCAGTTTATAGCTCGTGGAGCCATTATTTATACAAATATACTATTTAAAAATATATATTTTTTTCTATTTTCCAATTTATATTATATAGCCTATAAGCCGTGTTTCTCGTACTTAAAGCAACACTGCGATCTTACAATAAAGTATTTTTCACTCACCTCTAAAGGTTCTGATTTAATTGTTTTATAACACTTCACATCCGTATAAAATTCTTTCTTGAAATTCTTTAAATCAACTTCAAATTTCTTTTCGATTCGTTCAGTTGTACAGTCCGAATGTTTTGTTTCTAACTCTTGTTTTATCTTCATTTTCTCGATTTACGATATTCTCGTGAGTCAACAATCTGTATTCAATCAAAGAATTAATTAATAAATATATGTTCATTCGAAATTTAAAGCAAGTAACAAAGAAAGACGAATAAACTCATAACTACTGTTCCCGTTGTAGCGGTAAACAAAAGGTGCACCCTCAAGGTTAACGGAAGAGACTTCAGTGATGACACGTCACCAGCACATGTGATACTTTGCAGCTATAAAATCACGTGTTGTATGGTTAATACCATGGTTCTTAATACGCACCTATAAATGTTTATAGAAAGAAACTAAAAATGAAATATTTAATCACATTCTTATAACTTAAAAACTTTCCGGTTTGCATTATACTAGGTACAGGGGCGGAGCTAAGTTTTTCGGAGCCTAGGGCTTAATGAATTTCAATGGAGCCCCATTTTCGTTAAATTAAAAGGTTTTAAATTGGGGATTAAAGTTTATTTTTAATAACGTGAAAATCAGAGTTGAAATATATATATTTATGAAATGTTAATAAAAACGTATTAAAATTTATGATAATAATTTAATTTTTGTGCCCCCTTAACACTTGTGGGCCAGAACTTGAGTCTTATTAATCTCTATGTATTAATATACATAGGAATTAATAAAGTATCTTAACTAGGTAGCCTGATAGTTCAATTTTAATTCTATTATAATTAAAAAGTAAAATTTAAAAAAAAATTAAAAAGCAGTTAAATTTATAAAATAAATAAATGAAACTACTAAAACATACAAATCAATTAAAATTTGATTATCATTTGTGCGAAACAACACTAAAATAATTCTTAATATTTATGTGGAAAAAAACGACAGTTGCAATTAATTAAAAATAGTATAATTAATGCAAAAAATTGAATGCAAAATTAATATCACATGAGGATTTGAAGTTCATAATTTACTTTTAACAAAAGTTTGTCATATTTGTTCGATATTTTTCCCTATTTTTGTAAAACGAAATTAAAGGAAAAACTTCCTATTCTGTTAATATATACCAATGCTCCCTAACCTACTTTTCCTTGTGTGAGAGACTTGGAAATATTTTTAGGAAAAACTTTTCTATGAAATTCACATCAAATCTGGAAATCATTAAACGCAATGTTCCTTCACACACGTATTAAGAGTTAAGCAAAAGATTATCAATGACCCCAACCTTTCTATACGTCATCGTCCAATACTCTGCTTCCAGTGCCCCCTGTCACCTAATTCCTTTTTTTTTCGCCCCCTAACATTTACTAGTCATCAATAGGGGGCCGCTTTTAGGGAAAGCTGCGCTAAACAGTCCAACTTCCGACACGTGTTGGTAGAGTAGAAATCTTGTTTCGACGGTTCTAATTGGAGTTCTGCGCTTTAAAATAAGTTCACCTCACACAGTTCCGTGGAGTCTGTTACGTAAAACTTGTTGCCTGTGTGCCTGAAATTTCAATACCTCCGACAAATATAGGAAACTTTTCTCGGTAACATTAGAAATTTTTGGTAGCGCCATCTGTGATCATATTAAATTTTTTCTACTTCTAGTCTAGTGTTCAAATTCTAGTAACGAGTAAAATCGTCATTAAGTTCGTCATTACGCGTTTATATCAGCCAATAACGGTTCGTCTGGTAGTCACATGAGATAATAAAATCAATAGCATAAAGAACGATGCGGTTACATAAAGGAAACATAATAAATTTAACACAAATTCTACAAAATTATGACATATAACTTAATTCATAGGAAAACCCAAACGAATGTTAGTCGAAATAGTATTTTTTATCGACAGATCTTGATCGAAGAATAAACGTATTTTTACACTCGACCGAAGAAAATATCTCTCATTCAAAACCTTCGACAAAATTTTCTAGTTTAATAAAGCGAGCCGTAAAAAATAAAATTTGTAAACACATGGATAACGGCAGTGTCGGTATCGTTCGACATCTTTAATACTGTACGCATGCGCCGAAATGTAAGTAGATTGCCGCTTGTGTGGTTGTGCCACCGCGCGACGAAAATGCGTTTAGGTCACCGCTTTTCCATGTCATGCCACATGTGCATCCACCCTAATGGAAATACATACGACTCCCATTAATTAACTCTCCACTCTATCGACCTTACAACATGAAAATTTAATAGCATCAATCCCCTCTTACAAACGAAGAAAAGGACTGACGATATAACAACGGAAGTTTATATCGACGAGTGATAAAAACGACGTGAATTCTATGAACAAATAGTTGTTTATCATACATCACGTGGGTTTCGTAGCTACTAATTATGACGTGAGTTGATGACGAGCTACCTCTCGACTCTGTTCTATTGACTATGAATTTGCATCCCCCCTTTTTACTGCTACAACGCGAACAAAAACAACTGAGATTACTTGCCTGTCTTTGTTAGGACTTTCATACTATGGACGACTGGTTCGACTGGTCCGACTCGAAAACGTGTTTACATCAGACTAAGGGTACAGTGTTGCCGGATCTGAAGGTTAAAAAGTAGCGTGGTTGTGCTCCAAAAGTAGCGGATTTGAACTGTTTGTAGCCCAAACAATAAAAATGAATTATTTTGCAACTATGCACTTTTACTAATGAAATAAGTTTGTAATATATGTATATACATACACAGGGTGTATCAGAATGACGTTTTAAAAATTTGGGGATTGTGGAGGATGAAATTTTGAACGTTTTGATATAAGGAACCTACAGCCGGAAATGAGATACGTATAAAGTTTCTACTGCACTTTGCACGTTCTATGAGGTCGGTATGCTGAATGAAACAGCAGAATACGGTATTTGTGACAAGTTTTATTGACAAAACAATAGAATACAATCAAACTGTACATCGAATCAGTGGCTGCACTACTTTAGAGTAAATGTTCAGTGTGACGACCACCAACTTCGTTACATAATGTGCAACGACGAACCATGTTTTGTCCGACTCTCCGTAAGATGCCACGCTCCCCTCTGATGGTATTAAATGCTGTAAAGATGCGCTCCGTAAGCTTATGAACTGTTCCTACAGGTGTTGCGTACACAAGGGACTCACGTTGACTAGCTGTGTGTTTACATCACAACGCCAGTGGATGCAAGGGGTGACCTGAAGAACGACAAGCACTGAGTACACAACGTCCTGTACACAGGCTCAGTTAGACCACTGTAGTTGTGTGTTTACAGTCTTTCATCCGCAGCAATAACATGACGTCAATGGATGGAAGGGTAGCTACCAAAGTGAAGGGCGGTCAAGCACTTCCTACCGCTGTAGACACTTTAGTTCAAATTTCCGATTATAGGTTCCTTATACCAAAACGTTCAAAATTTCATCCTTTACAATCCCCCAAATTTTTAAAACGTCATTCTGATACACCCTGTATATGGACATTCGGTGTATCTGCATCAATTTTCTCTAAATCAAAGCGAATCATTCGCAGGCGAGGCGATTCATTTTTTGAACTTAGAGACAGCGACTGCGGCTTTTCTTTTCAGTTTTAAGGCCATCTTTTTCCATTGTATCAAGAACTGTTGTATCAAAATTTAATAACTTTTGGATCACTTATTGGGAGAGAAAATTGGCAATTCCAACAGCATAATGCTTGTAGTAGACAATCCACAATTTCACAAGCAATGTCGCCTCCGTGCTTGTGAAGTTGTGGATTGTCGACTGGAGCGAACGACTGATGGAAAACGGAAGCAAAGTATCTTTATCTTTGTTAAACGTTGCAACTTTATTTATATACTTAAGTGTAATGAAATTAAATAAAACTTTATTACTTTTGTATAATACAATAAGTGTTTTGCGATTTTATATATGAAAATAAAAAAAGTAGCGAATTTTTAAGATCTGTAGCCTGAAGATAATTATCACTAGCCCAAAAAGTAGCGTGTCGCCCAATTTGAAATTTTTGTAGCGAGGGCACTTAAAAAGTAGCCCAATCTGCTACTTGTAGCCCAATCTGGCATCACTGTAAGGGTAATCTAGCCCCTTACGTCAGACGGGTCGTTGCAGTAGGACAAATTGAAACAGTTAATTATTTGTAATCGGGTTGGAGCAGTCGGTCATAGGCGTTACTCATTCAAAAATTTGAGTGAATTTATTGTGACTATTTATTAATTGATATCGATTGATGACACTCTATTCAAGTCATAAGATGGCAACCACTTTGATGAGAACAATAATTTTTTTTTTATTTTCAACAACTACAACATGTGGTAATATATAATACAAAATTTAATTTTTGAAAAAGTTTTTAAAACTAGAAAATTTAACATTTTTAAATTATATGTAAATGCACCATCTTGCCCCACCTGTGGGGTAAGATGGGTATATTATATTTATATACAAGAAGGACAAATTAAAATGGTTAAATTGTCGTTTTCTTCAATATTGGCGCAAGAACAGTATGCCCATTTATCACAACGGCTACATTTAGCCCAACTCTCTGTAGATACAGAGTATAACCCTCCACAATAGAGGCATTCTGTGTCATTTGTCTTTTGTTTCTTGTTAGGCCTACCCTTGCTGAAAGGATCTGTTTGTCGTCTGTGCAGCAATAAAATCTGCCTGTAAAAATTCTTCTGGATTCATAGGCCATATTCATGGTCAACCTGGGGCTAGACGGGTATCTCATCTTGTTCCCAACGTATACTTTTCATACTGACTGCAAACAAAGGTAAACTTCATTTCAAAACTAATCATTTACAGTTTTAAAACTTACTTGGAATACCATAATATATTCATCTAAAAGGTAATGTAAAAGTTCACAATGATACTTACTTTGTAGAAACTTTTTAGCAGGCGTAAAATTAGATGAAGTATTGCCGAAACATAAAATACATGTCTTACTTCCAAACAAAAAAAGCGATTTGGACGTTGTCCCATCTCATGATCCCTTTTGAAGTTGAAATTCAGTTCTCCAAATAACAGCTAGATAAAATAACATTAACCACAAATAAACAGACGTCTCCATCTAACCCCATGACCCCATCTTGCACCACCTTTTCCTGCAGGTGAGTAAAATGTTGCTTTAAAAGCGTCATTTTCAAACTTTCTATGTTACATTACTCCTTCGAAAATTTTAAAATGATGTTTCCCTATCTGAATTTATGACTACGATGAAAAATGTTACGATTTTCATGAAAGAAAAGTCAACCGAACCCGAAAGATCCATCATGTCTACCTGTAAAAACACTCAACCAGACGTTAGTGAGACAGTTGTCTTTAGAATCCTTTATTACGTCATAAGATTTAGATTTATTTAATATTCATTACTACTTATTGATTATCATTCGCAGCAGTTACTTGACTTCACTTGTGATATTAACGGGGCTAAAATTTTCAATTTCAAACCTGTAAACTGCTGTTATAGACCGTTTACGTGTGTTCGTGTCCTTCCTTAATCTCAGAACAGAGTTATGTAGGTGAAAATCGAAAACTTATTTACCGGAAGCTCGGGATTAACTGTAGTCACGTGATTTTTTAAATTGAAATATGATTAAGAACTACAGCCAATATAAATGATTTTTAAACACGAATTGCTATAAATAATTATAAATAATACAATTGAGAAATGTAAATGTAAGTAACGTGCACTTTATTCACATATTGAGTCTTACTGTCAAATATGCTTACACTATTCTTATATACTTATTCTTATATTTTGTTTTCTTTCTTTATATATTTTTGCTGAGCTTTACTTTATCAACATAATTTCACCAGTCTTTTAAACAGGATTTTAAGTATTTTTCAGTTATCAGTAACTTTATAAGAGAATAGTTATTTTGATAACTCTATATTCATCTAAATGTCACGTGATAGCCTGTAGATTTTTATTCCAACAAATATGAAAAATGTGGTTCAAATCGGATAAAGGATTTAGAAGTTAATAAAGGGGCGAAATCGCGGTGAAAGTATTAATTAATAGATTAAAAGTAATCGCAAAACGTCATGTTACGTGTTGTCAAATCGACCAGATCAATGAAATATTAATATTTAAAAAACATGCTATAATTCTATAAATACTTCGCATTTTCAAATAAAACTCTCAAAAAACACCACAAAAAAATGATCCTCTCGAGAGAGAGTTAATAGGCGCGTTCAGTCGACCCCCCTATAAGATAGAGATACGTTCCATTCTCTAGGAATCCGATTTCTTACGAATCCTTCCAATCACAACCCGACACATGTCAAGTTTACGGACTACGGCTGTTTGAAAGATTTTCTTCCATAAAATTAATCGATTCTAGACTAATCCGACTCAACAATTCCAAAATACGTATAT
>NW_019384960.1:91433-131236 GCF_000671375.1 Centruroides sculpturatus | reverse complement strand
GCACGTGAATGGTGTTTGTATGTGGTAGTAGCCCCAAGTCTCCATTCGTGCATAGGGGTGGTTGCGTGTCGATAGCTATAAGGGTGCGGGAGATATGAGGCTGAAAGTGGTTGAAAGTGGTTTTCTATTTCGAATGTTTTGTTCGAATTTGTTTGAATTTGTTCGAATTAAATTCAAACATAAAATTCGAATATTGGTTCGATTATAGAACGATCGTAAACGTTCCAGAAACGTTGAAAATAGTTTGTTTGATTGGACGTGAACAGGAGACGTTCAGAAATAGAATCGGGACCCGGAAGTGTTAATATAAAGCGGCATGCAAGATTTACAGGCGGTTTTTTTGCGCTTTTGCAGGAAATCGAACATATTTTTATGCTGATGTAAAAATTCTCTGGAAACGTCTGGAAACGGGAGGCCTAATTCTTGCATTTTGTGAAAACGGGTAAGATTGGCTATAATGTAATTATCTTAATCTTCACTATCGTTACTTTTTGCCCACAAATAATGACCCAGCGAAGCGGGTCCTTGCAGCTAGTTATTATTATAAAAATTAAACAATTAAAGAGTTTAGTTCGGTTAGGTGCAGCATCGAAACACATGGGTGATCAGCCAAAAAGGTATATTGCTATGAGAAAGTGGTTACTATTTTGATGTTAGACACGCGAAGAAAGCCCGGAAAACTCCACTAAGCCATACGTTTATTAACCTGTTAATTAATTCGATAAATTATTCACGCTCTGAAGACGATACGATGCATGTCTATTGCTGTGTCAACACTGAGAACCTACTAACACGTTAATGGATTGTTCATTGCACAAATTCAATATTCATTACGATTTATGCGCTTGTAATGTTTATTTTGCAGACACGTACTGTTAACACATTTTTAAAACATTTAATAAATAGCTATACGATTGTTTACTGTTTACTACTTTCTACTTTTCCAGCTCTGGTACAAATAACATGTGGGAGTTATCAAAAATTACTCCCGAGATTTGCATTTTTGGACTCAGGGGACTTTGAAACGTCGAGAAATGAAAAGAAATTCGTCGTTTTCCAGTATGTATGGATGCTGGTATGTGTGGGGGACACGATTTTTTTCATCATCTTTCTTAAGCTTAATAAGGCGTGTTTTTTTGTCGAAAATTTCTAAAATTTTGTAAGTTCGTGTATTAGGGGCATTGATGCTATTAAATTTCGATGGTTAAAGATCGAGAGGGAGGAGAGATAAAGGGGTCGCGTGTTACATCTGGAGTAGGGCCGGAGTTAATGACGATTTTATTCGTTATTAGCCTCTTTAATTTTTTATTTTTAATAAAACCCGTCCCTACCCTCAAAATTAAGCTTTTTGCTATTTTATAATTAAAAATATAAAAATTTTAAAATAAAATATGGTAACAGAGGGGGCCACACGCAGCTTCAAATATTGCTGGAAAAGCTAAGCGACTATTTGCGGATTTTTAAATAAACAAACAGTTGTATCATTTACTATAATGATTTAGTACACGATGCTATTGTACTGTTTTTTATTTGTGTAGATGTACCAAGTAAAGGCATTTTTCAACTTTTGATTGTCAGTTGAATTCCTTCATCGCGTTACCTTATCAACTTCTTTGTACTTTGCTCAGCTTTACACTATAGACTACCTTATCGTATCGTCCTGTCACAACTTTAAGCGATACACTCTGTCTAAATTAATAATTTTTATAAACTATATTCAGGGTTCCTGCTTAAAATTTTGTTTTAATAAAATACTGAATTTTTGTTCTCTTTCTCAACATTCGTTACTTCATGTTCGGTTTTCGACGTTTAATATTATCACTGATTATTGAACATTCCATACGTTTATTTTTCTGTATATTATTTACATATAGGCCTATCTAATTAAAATGGAAAGCACGGGAGGTCAACAGAATTCGTGAAGGTTACCCCCAGTAGCGTTCCCTTTTTAGGCATTAAATGATGGCCAACCTACATAAAATTCATCTTTGTTTTTATCAAAGTAAACTTAAAAACAGTCGCTATTTTGCCTGGGGGTAAGGGTAAGAAAAATTTTTATCAGGTAAATTTTAGATTTAAAAGAATAAGCCACAACAGAGGCCCCTGAGAGCAGTGAACACCGACTTAAGCAACATAGAGTAAGAATGACTTTCTCAAGGGCTGAGGAACAGTATCTCAATGTCAAGCTCGACTTGAAGCTCCTCTTAATTCTTCAACTTTATTTACTCATAAAGATATTCCGTCATGTTTGGCAGAAGAATTTCCAGTATATTATAAATATATAAATGAAGGCACAGACTAAAGGAAAACAGAGACTAAAACTTTTCCTACGCCATTTATGTTATCGATTTTAAAATCAACCTGTCAGCTGTGCATCGCGATAATCTGAAACAACACCATTGTTTCGTGANAAAATATAAAAATTTTAAAATAAAATATGGTAACAGAGGGGGCCACACGCAGCTTCAAATATTGCTGGAAAAGCTAAGCGACTATTTGCGGATTTTTAAATAAACAAACAGTTGTATCATTTACTATAATGATTTAGTACACGATGCTATTGTACTGTTTTTTATTTGTGTAGATGTACCAAGTAAAGGCATTTTTCAACTTTTGATTGTCAGTTGAATTCCTTCATCGCGTTACCTTATCAACTTCTTTGTACTTTGCTCAGCTTTACACTATAGACTACCTTATCGTATCGTCCTGTCACAACTTTAAGCGATACACTCTGTCTAAATTAATAATTTTTATAAACTATATTCAGGGTTCCTGCTTAAAATTTTGTTTTAATAAAATACTGAATTTTTGTTCTCTTTCTCAACATTCGTTACTTCATGTTCGGTTTTTGACGTTTAATATTATCACTGATTATTGAACATTCCATACGTTTATTTTTCTGTATATTATTTACATATAGGCCTATCTAATTAAAATGGAAAGCACGGGAGGTCAACAGAATTCGTGAAGGTTACCCCCAGTAGCGTTCCCTTTTTAAGCATTAAATGATGGCCAACCTACATAAAATTCATCTTTGTTTTTATCAAAGTAAACTTAAAAACAGTCGCTATTTTGCCTGGGGGTAAGGGTAAGAAAAATTTTTATCAGGTAAATTTTAGATTTAAAAGAATAAGCCACAACAGAGGCCCCTGAGAGCAGTGAACACCGACTTAAGCAACATAGAGTAAGAATGACTTTCTCAAGGGCTGAGGAACAGTATCTCAATGTCAAGCTCGACTTGAAGCTCCTCTTAATTCTTCAACTTTATTTACTCATAAAGATATTCCGTCATGTTTGGCAGAAGAATTTCCAGTATATTATAAATATATAAATGAAGGCACAGACTAAAGGAAAACAGAGACTAAAACTTTTCCTACGCCATTTATGTTATCGATTTTAAAATCAACCTGTCAGCTGTGCATCGCGATAATCTGAAACAACACCATTGTTTCGTGACATTTTCTGGTTTTTATAGTAATTTTTAAATTTGCAATATTTCACTTAAAAATTGTTGTAGATCTGATCTGTTTTTTTGCCTTTTATTATTCACACATCACACTTTACGATTGTTAACATCAAAATATTATATACATTTAAAAAAATTTATAAAATTCGAGAATTCAAAAAATTAAAAAAAGAAATTTTTTTAATAAACATCCGATTAATCTGTTATGTATATTAGATAGATAGGTCTGTATACATTTAGTAGAAAGGAATAGAGGGCTATCCGTGTCAAGCAACAGACTTTACCCTATTAGAAGTCGGAAAGAAGAGTTTAGGAAAGTAAGAAGAAGGAGCAGGAAGAAGAAACAAAGAAGGATAGAAAAGTGGGAAGAAAAGTAGGTCTATATACACACATATAAAAAAACTGCAGCTTTCTAAACCGATGTAGAGAAATAATACGACCTATAGATTATAACGCCGATCGGCGTGTAAGGGGGGTGGTGGTTATTCTAAATTTAGGTCAATACACTTTTTAGTATTTATGATGTATATTTGATTCTATTTATGTTATTTACACTATTGTACTAACAGTGGTATATAACAAGCGATTATTACTTTAATATATTAACGATTATAAGTGTATTTTTTATGTATTACGAAAGTTACATGATAACCGGAAGTACTTTGTTTTTTAAAAGATTTATAATTGGATAGTTTAAAAAACATGCTTATTTGTTAAATAGCATGAATATTTATAAAAATTTACTAAATTGAAGCTAAAAATAGACGAGAATAATGATTTATAATTGTTTATGTTTGTAGCTAACAATGTAGCTCCGATAAAAATAACTTTTTCCCAGAAAGTTCCCACCCCACAAACCCAAGTCAATGCTTATTCGTTAAAGGATAGTCATTTAACTATAATATACCAATTAGAGGTCAACAGACGTGCAAACAAGAATTTTATTGTCCAATGAACGAAAGAAGGGTCTGCCATAGAGTTAACATGGAAAGGAGGAGTTTTGTGGGTAAATTTAAAAATAGGGAGTGGTAACAAATATCTTATTCGTTGAAACAGACTTAATCTATGTAGATAAATGCCAATCAGTGCTTAAATCGCCACCAACTAGTTAATTACGAAAAAAAATTCACACTTACTCCAATTGGAGTACTGCGCAACCGACTGGTTAAAATCACGTGAAAAATTTAAACCAACCACAATACAAGTACACAACAGTTCCAAACTCCATTACAGGGCACCTGCATTGAATTCTTATAGCGTCGTGTATACCTTACGTCACGGGTTAAATTTATTATTTTAGATTTATATTACAGTAGAGCGTCGTTTATCCGAAAGAATTCCAGTCGTCAAGTTTAAATTTTCACTAGTGCTGTGGCGCTGCAATCTTTGCCTACATCTTGGGCTACTCCAATATTTTTTTTTGTTTATATGTGTGTTTTAGCTGGCAGCACTGGCACTTTTGTGCGGTGTTTTTCTGAGGACTGTGTGTCGTTCTGAATCGAACGTTTTTGATACTAGATTAACTTCTAAAGTAGAGGAGAAGGCGGTATTATGGAACCCCAATTACATTTTAGTGAATTGTAAACAAGGTATCATAACTACACCCACATTTTTTGTGCGAAAAGTACTGGTAACTAGTAAACTAAACGTTCCTAATTGGATTTTTCGCTAGTGTAATTATAAGTATGGTTTTTGAAGGCTTTTGTACAAAAAGTCCGAAAGTAGGCTTAGAGAAAATCGGGTGGTAATATGGAACCTTACTGTATATTTTCAAAAAAATGCTTTAATGTAGCCAAAAACAAATAGGAAAGGACAAAAAATGTTAAATAATTACAAAATTATTTACTCCAATGTATTTTATCGCAAAAATGCTTTTATAATAGAAAAATATGACCTCCATCAACAATATATATTCCAGCAGCTCTTTTTCGATATTTTCAGACTTTCTACCTAGTGTCTTTTTCCCAAATTGCTCCGGACGAATGTCTGATTGCAAAGAGAGAGTTCGGAGGAGTTGAGTTCCATATTACTGTAAAAGCACCAAAGGGGTCCGTATTTCACGCATCGCCATCTCGAATTAACTTATGTCTGTCGAGACCAAAATTTAAAAAACGTGAACATCACACAGATTAATATGTACCCCTAAGTCTCTGGAACGGAATACATGCACCAGTGAACCTACAACTACACGATTTATATTTTAAAAATAATTAAATTCATTTAGCATTCAAAACTTGTGAATTTTGGAAAAAACAAATTTGCTGATTAAATACGGACAACCGTTTAACTGAAGTAAAACGGGTTTTCCCCTTGCTATGGATGTCTGCCTAGTTCAGTTCAGCTACATTCCGCTACAGTTCGCCTTTATTATCAGTTCGAAATGGGGTGGTTCCATAATACCCGCAGTGTTCCATAATACCACCTTCTCCTCTATAATTTTTATTGTTTTTATATTTTTCAATATATTTATTTTGCTTTTAAAAAATAAAGAAATTATTTTTAACGATACAATAGCCATGATTATTATTTTAAAAAGTTTGCGTTAAGCTTAACATCGACGAAAATTCAACGCGAAGCGAAACGCAACGGAGAAAAATTTTAACATTGGATAGGTTAATATATTTTTCGTACGTAATCGGTTATCCGAAAAATAAGTTATCCGAACAACCCCAGTTCCCAATTGATTCAGATAAACGACGCTCTACTGTATTCCTTTTTACACATATTTGTATCTGAAATATAAAAAATAAAGAAATAAGGACTGAACATATGAATATAATTATTTTAATACTGTATTAAAACAATTAATAGAAAACAAAACAAGAAAAATGAAACACGTAGTATAGAGAATTATATTATTTTATTATATATTTATTTTATAATTAAAATTATAATAAGAAAATATTTTATTATTAATACTGTACATTTATTTATACATTATATTTAAATGAAACATTACTGACATAGACATAATGTAATCAATAGATTAACAAAATTAAAAGTCTTGACGTCTTTCTTCAGAGATAACATACACAATACAGTTATTTCCCTTTATACTAAAGACTTTGTGTTCACATTGTTAAGTCTGTTTAATGCACGTTATACTTAAAATTAATAATAAAAATATACAGAAGTTCGTATTGTTCCATATCTTCTAGTACATATATTACATTAATACAAACAAAATAGAATAATTATTTTAAAATATGTAAATTATTTCGAGGCATTTCACAAGAACAACTCCATTGGGAAATGTGAATATTTAAAATGTAATTTAAACAGAATTTTTTTTGCCACAAGCATCACATTTCTTAACGCATAAATCGGAATTTGT
Source organism: Centruroides sculpturatus (assembly GCF_000671375.1). NCBI lineage: Eukaryota > Metazoa > Arthropoda > Arachnida > Scorpiones > Buthidae > Centruroides > Centruroides sculpturatus. The sequence goes on along the minus strand of NW_019384960.1, from coordinate 124,436 downwards.
CTTCATGTGCGTAATTAATCCAATCTGTTTTCTAAATGTCTTCTTGTATATTTTGCATTGTTATTTATTTCCTGTAAAATGAAAAGTATTGATGAGTTTGAAATTCCAAACTCATCAATATCTTTTCATTCCACAGGAAATAAATAGGAAAACAGGTTTTTACAAATGTCACATTAGAAATGAATGTAATTATTAAAAGTAGTCATATGCTTCTCTAAAACCTTCCCACTGGTAAAAGTTTGTTTACATATATTACATTGATAAGGTAATTGGGGTGTATTTCTAAACAAAAAAATTTTAAATGTAATTTCAGTTTAGTTCCCGTTTTAAATTGCTTTTACCATTTCTACAATAATACGCTTAATTCTGATAAACGATTTGATGGCTTAATAAAAGACTTTTAAAATAACATTCCTCATTACATATGTAACGAAGATTGTCTTCTTTGTGATTGTATTCATTACATTTTAATACATGTCTATTGGTAAAAAGTCTATTGCATTTCTCACAACGAAACATTTTTATGTCTTAATAAATATTTTTGGCGATTAATTAATTACTTATTACAAATATTACACTTTTAAATGTGAATTTTCGAATGTTCTTTTAGCGTGGATTCAGTCTTGAACGGCTTGTTACAAATATCGCATAAATACATATTTTCATGTTTAGTTAGATAATGTCTGTCTAAGGAAGTTGTATTGGCGTAACCTTTTTTACATATGTCACAAACATACTTTTTTTCTTTCGCTGTGAATATTTTTATGCTTTTCCAAGAAACGTTTTCTCTTAAAATATTTGTTACACATATGACAAGAATATTTGTATTCGTTGCTGTGTACAGTAATATGCTGTTTTAAATCACCACTTCGTTTAAAACTTTTATTACATATGTCACATGTATAGTTAAATTTATCATTATGAACTACTTTATGACGTGTCAAATACTGTTTTGTTTTAAAATCTTTGTTACATATATCACAAGAATATTTTAATTTCTTGCTGTGTAGACGAGTATGAAGTTTTAAATAAGTACTGCATTTAAAACTTTTATTACATATCGGACAAACATAGTTACATTCATCAGTATGAATTATGTAATGCGTTTTTAAACTCTCTTTCCGCTTAAAACTCTTATTGCAAATATTGCATTTGAAAGGACGGTCTTCACGATGTGTTTGTTCATGTTGAAACAGATATTTCCGCTTAAATTCTTTTCCACATATCTTACAGGCATAAACTTTGTGTGTTCTCTTGTGTCTTTCTAAACGGCCCTTACTAACGCGCTTACCACAAATGTCGCAACACATATTTTTCCGCTGGATACTTTTCCGCCTTGTTTTACTCTTAATACATTTATGCTGTCGCAAATACCGTTTTGCCTTAAAGTATTTCTTACATACGTCACAAAAATGTTTGTTTTCATCGTTGTGTGTATAAATATGCTGATTTAAACCAGAACTGCGTTTAAAACTTATGTTACATATTTCACAAATATGGTTAAATTTGTCATTATGAATTATTTTATGACTTGTTAAACTGTATTTTGTTTTAAAACGTTTGTTACACACTTCACAAGAATAGTTACGTTCATCAGTATGAGTTTCGTGATGGATTTTTAGTTGGTATCTCGATTTATAATATTTGTTACATATATTACAAGAATAATTGTATTCATCATTGTGAATATGAAGAATATGCTTATTTAAATCACCACTTCGTTTAAAACTTATGTTACATATTTCACAAATATGGTTAAATTTATCATTATGAATTATTTTATGATTTGTTAAACTGTATTTTGTTTTAAATCGTTTGTTACACACTTAACAAGAATAGTTACGTTCATCAGTATGAGTTTCGTAATGTGTTTTTAAATAGCCTTTCAATTTAAAACCCTTATTGCAAATATTACATTTGAAAGGACGGTCTTCACTATGCGTTGCTTCATGACGTAACAAATTAATTTTCCACTTAAATTCTCTTCCACATATCTTGCAGGCATAAACTTTACCATTTCTTGGTGATGAATTTACTCGATTTCCAGATGGCTGCAAACGAAAATTCCTATAAAAAATTTCGTTCTCATTTCCAGTTTTGTGTTCTTTTACGTGTCTTTGCAAAAGAAAACGCCACAAAAACTTCTTATTGCAGGATGTGCAGCAAAATGGTTTTTTTCGAATATGACAGAACAGGTGTGTTTCTAATATTCTGTTATTTGTAAAAGTCTGTTTACATAAATCACACTTAAATTCTTGTTTAGAATGAGATGCAAACATAACCTTGAAGTACTTTCTTTTAATTTTCTCATGAATTTTATTGTAATTTTCACTGGAAGGAGCGTATTTCTTCGTGTTGATATTATATTTCAAATGTTTTTCTGAATTGTTCTGAATATCGTGTTTCTCAATTTGCTCTTCGTTCTCAACTGAAAGTTTAAAAAATAGCATAAATGAAGTACCTATTATATTTAGATAAACATAACATTGCTTTCATATTAAAATATTACTGCTGTAGTAATATAACTGGTGAAGTATACCTAGGTTTTTCATTTAAAAGCAAGGCATCATTTGTTGTTCGCACTAAAAATAAAACATTTTACAATCATGAACTGATTGAGTCAGCTTAGAAGAAATCGTGTGCTTTAAGAGAGGAAAAAAAATCATTAGTGTAAAAAATTACTGGATTTTTCGGATCTTTTAAATCAAGATACGATAACTTGAACGTATGTCCAGTAGATGTAACATCATTTAAGAATATTAGCAACGTGTTAGAAAACAAGTTGCTAATATTTACTTATTTATGTCATTAAATAAGTTCTATAGCTCCCGTTTATTTCGTTTCAATACATTTTCTTTATTATTTTTGCGGAACCATAAAAAAGCAACATAACATGAACCATTAAATCACAACTCATGAGTTGTGATTTAATAATTCTGATTTTTCCAACATAGTTTTATTAAGTTCAAATTTATATTAATACGATGCAGGTACAGTACCTACTTATAATTCTCTAATATCACATCCCAGTTAAATGTATGACAGTTGAAACTTGAATGCAGTTCTTTAGCTGCCCTCTAAATAATATTAATATAAAAAGTTTGAATTAAGTAACATGTTACTTACTTTGAATGCTCATTTCATTCCTGTCAGAGTTTTCTTCCAGAGTGAATAATTCATTGTTGACAGGCTAAACAATATACAAACAATATATGACAATCACGAATAATCACTTATGATATATAAAACAGTAACGAGTTGTTTAACTTTCCCGGCAACGTTCCAAACAGGTGAACAAAATCGTGCACTTTTTACCAGTGAAACTGCCAGTGAAAGCTAGGAGAGTTCTTCTGTAAGAAAAGATTTTTACACCTAATGTATTTCACAATTCGTTGTAAAACTGTTTTGCTCATTTTATAACATTAGAGAGGTTGAAGCCGAAGTACAAACTTTAAACTTGTACGGCAAGCAGAAGTACACGTTCGACGTTTGAACTTTAAGCAAAACACTTTGCGCCAACGTTGACGTCGCGCACTGATTAATGGGATATTGTCGAAAAATGGCGGAAATATTTAAGAAAGACGAAGGTTACCAGCGAACGTAAATAACAAGTTAAATTATTTAAAAACATTTTTGAGAATGTTTAATAAAGCCATTGTCATAATTCTAGGATTACAAGATGGAAGCGCTCGACGTTCGCGTTTTAGCCGCAACGTCGCTATTATTTTGTTGTAATCAACTGATGTTTTACAACTGATAAAATTAGAATTGCAGTGTTAATTAATTTGTTATAATCGGTGTTCATCTAACTAATGTCTTCATAGTATTAGAAAAATAAATAAATCTGGTATTTTGTACATCGTCGTTTCAATGGATTACAAAGTAAATTTTGCCAAGGGTTTCGTAAATTTTAGTTCCGCCAGTAACCTTCCTAAACATATGGCTGCATTCATTTTTTGTTATATTCATAACAAAAAAAGTATTTGAATCCGATCAATTTTTATTCTCTGATTATTTGCAAATTTTCAGATTTTGAGATCGAAAAAACATGGCAATAAATACCGTAAATGTGTGGCGTGTATTTTGGATTCTATCTCATTTATTATTTTACAATTAAATATAAAGAAACGAAATTTAGCACCGTACGTCGTGTATAAGGAGCATTAATGCAATTAAATTCTGGTAATAAAATGTCGAGGGGTGAAGAGATAAAAAGAGGTAACGTGAAAAATTTCGAGTCCGATTGCACTGAATGAAGTTTTTCTTTGTTGTTAGCATCTATAATTCTTTGTGAAATGCATTTCTATCATTAATTAAAATTAAAACATTTCTTCATTCTATAATAATTAAAATTATTCAGAGTTTTTATAACATATGTCGTTACACAATTTTATTTATTTATTATGATTAATAATTCAAATGTTATTTTTTAAATAAAATCTCTTAACAGCCAGAAGACTTAGGCAACTCGTTCTTAAATATTTTCTTATATAATACATATTTTCTATTTAATACAGAATACACCTAAATTCAAATCATAATATTGTGTTAGTGATATTAAGCTACGTTTTCAACCATTCAGTAAGCTAATATTAAAATTTCACTGAAAAATATTTCGAAATTTGTATTATTTACTCTTACCTGTTCATTATCATCTGGAAGAACAGCTTCTTTACAATCTTCAGTCTTTACTTCAATCTTCAATTTTTTCAAATCAATTTTACATTCTGATTTTATACCATGTTTTACATCACAATTTACTTTTACTTCTTCTTTCTTGATATCTGTAGTGGAATTTACAAAGTTTTTGTGTTAAAGCATTCTAAGAAAAACTTGAAATATAAAATAAACAGAGCATATGTTCAACATTTAACATAACAATATTAAATTACATGTTTCACTACTTCATTTATTTGTGATTACGAGCCGAAAATTAGCTATTTGTCACTGCGTATTGGTGTGATGTGTGATACAAATTATAATAAACATGATTAGAAACTTTTCGTTATTAAATAAATCAGCAACGAGTGCTTATGTTTTCCGTAAACATTGAAAACTACGTGTAGCGCCATTTTATGATATTTTGTTTAAAATAATTTTATATTTTTAACTGTTATAAAATGAAAAAAAACCTTAAATTTAAGGATAAAGATGAGTTTTATAAGAAATTGTAAATGAGAGAACGAGTAAACTCCTCGTTTACTACGACCCTACTGAAGATAGAGACGACCCCTTCCACCTTAATAAACAAACCTTCCTTCTAAATTTCAGAAATTTTCGTCAAAAAGCACAGTAATTATTTAACTTTAGAAAAGGTTGAAGAAAATCATCGTGCCCCTTCACACACGCTGACATTTAGGGTCGAGTTATATATAACTCCGTATCGTATCCGTATTCCGTAAGAAAAGTTTGGATCGATCAATCTTTTACGGTAACGATACGGAGAAAACCAACTGCGTATGCGCTAAGCCGCATACAATCGGAAGTTGTGCCGAAAGCAACTAACAAAACTTTGAGGGAAACAACATGAATACGACTACTCGTCAAGAATGCGTTGCAGTGATTGCGTTGTTGGCAATAAGTGTAGGTGCTTTTGTCATTAATAAAAAGCGGACAAGTTGACGACGACATCCATGGCAAATACGTCTCATCAACATAAACAGGCCCACTTTGCCAATTCTCGTTATTTCGTCGGATGAAAGACGTCAATTCCGAGGAATTGTCTAAGTACACAAGAATGAACGTGGATCTCTCCCACGAGCTGTAGAGACACCTGTGGAGGAGACTATACAAACCACATGGTCAAGCAATTAATCCAGAAATGAGACTTACGTTGACATTAAAGTNTATTGTTATGTTAAATGTTGAACATATGCTCTGTTTATTTTATATTTCAAGTTTTTCTTAGAATGCTTTAACACAAAAACTTTGTAAATTCCACTACAGATATCAAGAAAGAAGAAGTAAAAGTAAATTGTGATGTAAAACATGGTATAAAATCAGAATGTAAAATTGATTTGAAAAAATTGAAGATTGAAGTAAAGACTGAAGATTGTAAAGAAGCTGTTCTTCCAGATGATAATGAACAGGTAAGAGTAAATAATACAAATTTCGAAATATTTTTCAGTGAAATTTTAATGGTACATGTTCTTTTCCATTTCTTTTGTATTTCCAGATCTGTACAGTACAGAAATATGGGAGGAACATATAAAATCTCTTAACAGCCAGAAGACTTAGGCAACTCGTTCTTGTATAAAAACGAGTTGCCTAAGTCTTCTGGCTGTTAAGAGATGGTACATGTTCCTCCCATATTTCTGTACTGTACAGATCTGGAAATACAAAAGAAATGGAAAAGAACATGTACCATACACACTAAGTTTTTTATTTAAATTTCATAAATTTCCATCTCGCCTGGGCTTCAGACACTGAAAGATGCTATATATTCAAATACCTGCACGTACCATACAGTACATATCTACTCTATATACATTTAAATGGTGACTACATACCTGTCAATTGGACAGTCTCCGCCACGGTCTTCCATGAATTACTTTTCTTTTTAATGTCTTTAAAGTCTGTATGACTTTTATCATAAATAAATAGAAATTATTTTATGACTTGGATTAACAAATTGTCACCAAAATACTCTTCTGACCTCTCCATCGTAGTAAAAGCAGTTAAAAATAGCAGAACAATGAATGATCAAATCCTAACCGTAGTCGATGATGATTGTATGTTGCCAGATCAAGCAAAAAGTAACAAATTGATTGAAAAGTAACTTTTGACTGACGATGCTACTTGTGAATAATATAAAATTTTAAGATAAGAATTATTTTGGTCATAAAAAATAGAAAAACGATAAAATGAATAAATAATTATAGTGTTAGATCTGGCAAAAACTACAGATGATTTTGTGCATGTTCACAATGGACTTGCTCTGTAAACCATACGGAAAAGCCCTTATGATAACTTTTTTAATATCTATCTGTTATTTTATAGTTAAACATTATCATAATTGTAATCCCGCTGATGAGGAGCATAATAGTCCGAAACACAGATATGAACAGATGTATGTGTACAGGTAGCTCAATAAAGAAAGTCTGTTTTCATTAAGAACTTTTTCCTCAATTCTTGCGTAATAACTTAAAAACCAGTATAATTGTCCTATTAATAATTAATGTCCAAGTTGACAAAATATATATTAAGAAACTAAAGGACAGTAAGGCAATAATAATTAATAATAATTGCCCTTACGGTAATTTATAACTATTGATATAGATATCCAGTGTGACAAACATTAATGGATACGGATACGATTACGTTACAGAATTTATAACTCGACCCTTATGCATACAGAAAAATCCCCGAAATTTTTTATCATTTCTCGACGTCTTAAGCTGTCCTAAGTTTAAGAATGTAATAATGTTCGGAGGAAGAGATTATTCTCTAACCGACTTCCTTTATGTTATATACAGGGTGTATCAAAATGACGTTTTAAAAATTTGGAAGATTGTAGAGGATGCAATTTTCAACGTTTTGATTTCAGGAACTCATAGCCGGAAATGTATTATAAAGTTTTTACAGCACTTTGCACTTTGCATTCGGTATGCTAAATGAAATAGCAGAATACAGTATTTATGACAAGTTTTATTGAAAAAACAGTAGAGTACAATCAAACTGTACATCGAATCAGTGGCTGCACTACTTTAGAGTAAATGTTCAATGTGACGACCACCAACTTCGTTACATAATGTGCAACGACGAACCATGTTTTGTCCGACTCTCCGTAGGATGCCACGCTCCCCTCTAATGGTATTAAATGCTGTAAAGATGCGCTCCGTAAGCTCATGAACTGTTTCTACAGGTGTTGCATACACAAGGGACTTTACATAACCTCAGAGGACTTTACATTCAAGAACAATAACATGACGTCAATGAACGGAAGGGTAGCTACCAAAGTGAAGGGCGTTCAAGCACTTCCTACCGCTGTAGAAAGTTTATATCACATTTCCGGCTATGGGTTCCTTATATCAAAACGTTCAAAATTTCATCCTCTACAATCCCCCAAATTTTTAAAACGTCATTCTGATATAACCTGTATAACAACAGAGAAAGTAAAACTTATTTAAAGTGTTAATAACTAAGTTAAAAAAAAATAACTTGGATGGAGCTTATGAGCGTTGTTTTTATAAATCGAGCTTGCTAACGATGAATATTTTACTGTCACTGTGGTACTGGCTCTCATAAGCAAGAAAAAAATGTGTAATGCTATGATATTGCACGTAACTATTTTGAGTTTAATTTGAAAAAAAAAACGAAATCGGCAGAGTTACAAAACTTTATCAGTAAAAATGTTATAATTGGTTATGATGCCATCTGTTATGAGATTTTACGTAAAAATCGTTTTATATTATTAATTATTATAAAATGGCAAAAGGCTGAATTTTGAAAGTACAGATCAGTTTATCAGTTTATCGATAAAAACAATAAAATAAATACCAACAGACTTTTTCGGTATTTATTTAAAAAAATCGAATTTAATCATATAATTGGGCTGTAATTGTAGAAAAAATTGTAGAACTATAAATTCTCACTGTCGTGTGTCTGTGTGTCAGTCCTTTCTTAATCTGGAGAACAAACGAAGATAAAAGCCGAGGTAGGATAATGTGGAAAGATTAGGGGCACGACACATCAATTAACTATGTAGGAACTTTTGGTAAAAATCGAAAGTTACGTTATTTCAATTAAAATCTTTACTCCCGAAAACAGTTAATAAATGACCGGCACAACTGCATTGTTAAAGGCAAAGTATAATGAACAGAGACAAGCCACTATTAATTTGAGATGAAGAACATATCTTATGAACTAAATACATTAAAAATATGATTATAAATTGCAGCCCGGCATTGTGACGATGCCATAATAAACAATTTCTCTTTTCATTGAAATCTAAAATATCTAAATTGGACTTTTCTCTGTTGTAAGATTCTCATCAATTGAATTGACAATTTTAAATCTGTCAACTGAATTAATTGTTATTGATAATATTAAATTCTATTTAAATCCTTATTCACTATTCGACATATTCGCAACGTTTTTCAAATGTTATCATTTCCATTTATATGAATGTAAATTTACCAATTGTTCTTATCAGTAGGAATATACTTTCATGATATTAAAAGTATTAAGCCACCTCTTTCGATTTTATAACCAGAATGACTCCAAATATTGGATCCGTTTATGTTGTTTGTGAAAATTGGTTTTCCTTTAATATTAATCTGAAATAATAAAAGTTTAAGTTATATTATTAGACAGATCGATCTTTATAGAAAAACAAATGAAAAAACTAATTAAACTGAAGCATAGAAATACACTTACTAAATATATATATTTTTAAATATGGCCTACTAATTACTTTTAATGGTAGTGCTTGTCATCTATTTAAGATCTTTCAGAGAAAAAATTTTGAATTCAAATAACATGAATTCCTCTTTTTTAGCAAAGGTATGTATACAGTTTATCGGAACCTCCTGCCCAATTAAATGAATCTGATACTATATGATTATGTAAATAATAGATTATTAAGAATTGAGCTGCAATTTGAAAATATATTTATAAATTCCCACTTTTTTTAGTCTGTACGACTGTTTGACAGTCCATTCTTAATTTCGACAACAGACTTAAATAGCTGAAAGCCGAGACAAGATGTGGAAATTTTAAAAGAGGTTTCGACACAAGAACTTCCGACGAAAATTGAAAGTGACGTTATTTAGATTCAGAAAGTTTCCTCTGAAAAAAGTTAAATACGTAAACGTCACGACTCTATCACTAACAGCAATAGTATAATGTATACGGGCAAGCCACTGGTAATTTCAGGTAAAGAGAATATATTTTAAACAAGCTGCAAGTACCCGCTTCTCTGGGTTTTTATTTGTTCGTACATTTATATGTAATATAATTTTATATATTTGTATATAAAAGACTGTTTCTTTTCCTCTACATAATCTTTCTCTGATTGGATGTGTTTCCCTATAATTTTCAAGTTGCTCTTTTGTCTGATTATTTCTGTTTCGTTGATAATTTTCTCGTAGCAATGTTAGATGTACTTCTCTTTCTTTCGTGGTTTCATTTTTCCGCGCCATCTTCTGCCTTTGAGATATGATTCGAGACCGTAAAAATTCTTTCTTACTCTTTGGCATTGTTTTTTTATACTTTTACTTTTCACACTTCACTATTCACTTTTTACTTTTTACTTTTTCTCTTATTCGTACACTTTTCGTCACACGTCTCCAAAAGCCATCCTTACTACTCACACATAACAGTGTGAGTAGTGAGGATGGCTTTTAGAGAGTAGTGAGAATGTTTCGAATAGTCGTTAAATGAGGTTTGCGTAAAAGTTATACTCGCGAAGATGGATTTTTGGTCAGAGAAAAAAAAATTGTTTTAATTTTTCGCAAAAAGAATAAGTTATTAAGAAACACATCAGAGATGAGTAGCCACGTGACCGAATAGAACCAACAAATGTCACGTGACACGCTTCGTACGTGTTTGCCGTCTGATGTGCCTCTCTGCCAGGAAAACAAGCTTAAGCAATGGCATCTTCTAACGATGCACACTCCGTAAGTATCCCTACAATTTTTTGTTTATAGCATAGTTTATATTGATTATTCCCAAAAGTTTATACGTGTTTTGGAAATAGTTCGAGTCAAATTAGTCAAAAATCGATTAATTTTATGGAAGAAAACATTTAAAAAAGAAAACATTTATCCCTAAACTAAATAAGTATACTTTTTAAAACGAACACCGTGATCAAAACGTCAAAATTTTTTGTAAAGAGCCGAAATGCTTTTACTTTAAATCGAAAACAATGTAGCTCAGTTGGGTCATTATTTATACAAATATACTATTCAAAAATATATTTTTTCTCTATTTCCAATTTATATTATAGCCTATAAGCCGCGTTTCTCGTCCATAAAGCAACACTGCGATCTTACAATAAAGTATTTTTCACTCACCTTTAACGGTTCCGATTTAATTGTTTTATAACACTTCACATCCGTATTAAATTCTTTCTTGAAATTCTTTAAATCAACTTCAAATTTCTTTTCGATTCGTTCAGTTGTACAGTCCGAATGTTCTGTTTCTAACTCTTGTTTTATCTTCATTTTCTCGATTTACGATATTCTCGTATGTCAACAATCTGTATTCAATCAAATAATTAATTAATAAATAAATGTTTATTCGAAATTTACAAGTAACAAAGAAAGACGATAAACTCATAACTACTGTTCCCGTTGTAGTAGTAAACAAGGGTGCACCCTCAAGGTTAACGTAAGAAACACCAGTGATGACACGTCACCAGCACACGTGATACTTTGCAGCTATAAATTCACGTGTTATATGGTTAATAGTATTGATCTTAGAACGCAATTATGAATGTTTATAGAAAGAAACTAAAAATGAAATATTTAATCATATCCTTAAAACCTAAAAACTATTCGGTTTACATTATACTAGGTATAGGAGCGGATCTAAGTTTTTCGGAGAATAGGGCTTATTAAATTTTAATGGGGCCCCATTTTCGTTAAATTAAGAGGTTTAAAATTGGGGATTAACATTTATTTTTAATAACATGAAAATCAGAGTTGAAATATATATATTTATGAAATGTTAATAAAAAGCGTATTAAAATTTATGATAATAATTCAATTTTTATGCTCCCTTCACACTTGTGGGCCAGAACTTGAGTCTTATTAACCTCTATGTATTAATATACATAGGGGTTAAGAAAGTAGCCTAACTAGGTAGCCTGATAGTTCAATTTTAAATCTATTATAATTAAAAGGTAAAATAAAAAATAAAAAGTAGTTAAATTTATAAAATAAATAAATGAAACTACTAAAACATGAAAATGAATATAAATTTGATTATCATTTGTGCGAAACAACACTAAAATAATTCTTAAAGCTATGTGGAAAAAAACGACAGTTGCAATTAATTAAAAGTAGTACAATTAATGCAGAAAATTGAATGGAATACGTAAAGATTTAAAGTTCATAATTTACTTTTAACAAAAGTTTATTATATTTGTTCGATATCTTTTTCTATTTTTGTAAAACATACGAAATTAAAGGAAACACTTCCTTTTCTGTTAATGTATACCAACGCTCCCTAACCCATTTTTCCTTGTGTGAGAGACTTGGAAATATTTTTACGAAAAACTTTTCTATAAAATTCACACTTTGTGTCCTTACCGTACATTGTTCTTCAAATCCGGAATTCATTAAACGCAATGTTTCTTCACACACGTTTTAAGAGTTAAACAAAAGATTATCAATGACCTCAACCTTTCCCTACGGTCATCGTCCAATACTCTGCCTCCAGTGCCCCCTGTCACCCAATTCCTTTTTTTCGCCTCCTACATTTACTAGCCATCAACAGGGGGCTGCTTTTAGGGACAACTGCGCTAAACAGTCCAACTTCCGACACGTGTTGGTAGAGTAGAAATCTTGTTTCGACAGTTCTAATTGGAAGAGTTCTGCGTTTTAAAATGAGTTCACCTCACACAGTTCCGTGGAGTCTGCCACGTAAAACTTGTTGCCTGTGTGAAAGAAACACAGAGTATCCGCTATAATTCCTAAATCTTCGGCAAACAGGAAAAATAAGGGAAAAATTCGAAGACCAAGAGAAATATCTCCGATTTAAAAAATAATTGTGAAAACGTTACAGAGTATATTATATTTACATTATTCTATGAACTATCTATGAATGGAAATAGAGGGAAATATCTCCCTCTATTTCCATTCGAAAGGGAAATTCGATAGTGGGATAAACCAGCAACTTTCGCACCAACACAAGAAATTTTGCTGGCGTCATCTGTTATCATTTATTCTTCTATATTTAATTTTTCCTAGTTATAATTTAGCCTGCAAACTTTAGTAAGGAGTAAAATCGTCATTAAGTACGCCATGACGCGTCTCTATCAACCAATAACGGTTCGTCTGGTAGTCACGTGAGATAATAAAATCAATGGCAGAATGAATGGTGCGATTACATGAAATGACTGACATTAGATAAAAGAAAAGATAATAAATTTCACACAAATTCTACAAAATATTCACATATAATTTAATTCAAAGGAAAACCCAAACGAATGTTAGTCGAAATAGTATTGTTTATCGAAAGATCTTGATCGAGGAATAAACGTATTTTACACTAGTTCGTCCTCGATCCAAGAAAATATTTCTCATTCAAAACCTCCGACAAAATTTTCTTGTTAAATAAAGCAAGCCATAAAAAAAAAAAAAAAAAATTTGTAAACACGTGGATAACGGCAGTGTCGGTATTGTTCCGTCATAGTAAATACTGTACGCATGCGCCGAAATGTAAGTAGGTTGTGCCACTTACCGCTTGTGCCACCGCGCGACGAAAATGCGTTTGCGTCGCCGTTTTCCATGTCACGCCACGTGTGTATCCATCCTAATGGAGATACATACGACTCCCATTAACTGTCCACTCTATCGACCTTACATCATCGAAATTTAATATCATCAATCCCCTAAATGAAAAGAGAAAACCTAGAAAAGGACTGACGATGTATTAACGGTGTTTGCCAGACGAGTGATAAAAACGACGAGAATTCTATGAACAATAGTTGTTTATCATATATCACGTGGGTTTCGTAGCTACTATGACGTGAGTTGGTGACGCACTACCTCTTGACTCTTTTCTATTGACTTTGAATTTGCATTCCCTTTTTTTACTGCTACAATGCGAACAAAACAACTGAGTTTACTTGCCTGTCTTTGTTAGGACTTTCATACTATGGCCGACTGGTTCGACTGGTCCGACTCCAAGACGTGTTTACATGGCAACAGCAGTCAGGTCGTTCTAGATTCGACAGATTTAAAAACTTAAATAACTTGTAACTTGTCGGAGCAGTCGGTCAATGTGAAATAGGCCTTACTCATTTAAAAATTCGAGTGAATTTATTGTGAATATTTATTAATTGACATCGATTAGTGACAGTCTATTCAAGTAAAAGAGGTGTTTCGTACTGTATACATTATTTATTTGTTTATCTATTCATGCAAATATAAATTCAAACTCGATGGTTTTAAAACCTTCTGTCAATAATCTGTTTTCTATTTAAAACAGTTATTTCCAGGATCCTTTATTACGTCATTAGATTTGGATTTATTTAATATTCATTACTACTTATTGATTATTATTCGCAGCAGTTACCTGACTTCACTTGTGATATTAACTGGGCTAAATAAATTTCAAACCTGTAGACTGCTGTTATAAACCGTGTGTTCGTGTCCTTCCTTACTCTCAAAACGGAGTTATGTAGGTGAAAATCGAAAACTTATTTACCGGAGGCTCGATTAACCGTAGTCACGTGTTTATAAATTGAAATATGATTAAAAACTGCAACCAATATATATAATTTTTAAACTCGAATTGCTATGAATAATTGTAAATAATACAATTGAGTCGATTACCCTAATGGAATCGTCAAAACAGACAAACATGGCAAATGTAAATTAGAGAGTCCCACGTGAAATATTGACTTCTTGAACTGTGGGAAGGGGAGGAGTTGACCTTCAGTGAGGCCATCGTTTATTCAAGGTCTGCTTGTAACTCCCGTTCAATAATCGCGATGTCAGACTACTGGTCATTTACAGTTTACTGGACAACGTGGTGGTGGATACATTGAAGCTTGTCTTTCTGGTTTATTTTATAAGTTTATCAATTGGATACTATTTAGATATTTATATTCATATAATTTATCAAAGGTAAGAGATTTTTTTTGATTATTAATTATATAAAAGTAAGAAAATTAGGGGTATTTTAAGTACATAACTAATTATTATATAGACTATAATAAGAATATTTAGAAGTTCAGACTATTTACAAAAAATTTAATTTTTGAGTCTATCTATTAATACATTAACACAACCACCAGAGGGTTGTAATTGGAAGAAAAATATATCCGGAGTTCACCATGAAATTGTATAATAAGAATATATTACTAATTCTTTTACATTATAACTAAAACGAATTTAAATATGTATTTACTTAATAGATGCCCCAAAGATGCTGTGTGACAGGCTGTAAAAGCAATTACTCATTTACAGAGTACACAACAGTTTTCTCTTTCCCCAAAAGTAAAGACATAATTAGTAAGTGGATTAAAGCTATACCACGTAATGACCAGGTGTTTGGGGACGGAGTCGGAGTCGGGAGGAATTTCTGGCCAGAGGAGTCGAAGTCAGAAAAATGTGTCGACTCCGGCATTTTGAATTCAATTTACGAGGGTGGTTTTTTTCTAAGATTCGATGGTCCATAAAACAAAGACAAGTGTAACTAACAAAATGAATTTATTACCAAAAGTTAGCTACAAACGTGGTTACTTTTCGACATAATCACCGTGAAGGTTGAGGAATTTGTCATATCTGTGGACGATCTTTTCCATCCCCTTGTAATAGAATGTTGCTGCCAGTAAATTGAGATGGCTTTAACGACGTTGTTTTAAAGATCGTCATTAGTTATATTAGTCTCAAACCTCTGCCCTGCACGCCACGTCTTTAGTTCAGGAAAGAAGTGGAAGTCTTCACCACCTTTAATTAAATACCCAGCATATAGCTCCGATTTATCGACGAGCGACTTCCACCTCTTTCCAGAACAGGAAAAGTGGTTAGAAAGGGAAAGAAAGGTTTGAGACTAATGACGATCTCGAAGAAAACTTAGTCCAACTAAAAAGTGTGCTGATCGCACACGTGTTAGTTGGACTAAGTTTTCTTGAAAAGTGAAATTGAAGTGCGAAAGCTGTAGAATAAAGATATGTAGATGTAGAATTTTATCGCTCCCCCTTTTTCCTGTTATTAAATATTTGTTAAAAATTAATTTTTTACACAAATAAATAATAATGTAAGTTAAATATTAAAAATACTAACTATAAAAGTATTTGGGTAAATGCTCGGGGCTCGTTTTAGAGTTCAGAGTAGGGTAACCCACTATGAGTGTCTCTGCTTCCCAAAAAATGACTTGGTATTTAATTTTATTAGAGTCGGAGTCGGCTTACTAAAATTATCGGGAGTCAGAGTCGGGTATATTTTTACCGACTCAGCAGCCCTGGTAATGACTTTTCTCCTTCTAAAAACAGTGTTGTGTGTATTAAACATTCTGATGACAAATTTATCATCAAAGAATATAAAGTAAAAGGATCATAATTAATAATTTCTAGATTAAGACCAAAACCAACTGAAGATGCCTACCCTTCTACAGTATATTTCCAAATTCCAAGTTATATTAAGCAAATTGATAGAGAAGGTCTTCCATATCCATCTGATTTATTTCTCTCCTCAACTGTTAAATTATATAAGCTTTTTCAATGCTTATTACAAGCTAAATATGAAGATCAATTTCTACAGTGCGAAAACAAAAAGAATTATTTATTAAACTTTCATTTGAAAGGTTTGAGCTAATTGATTTAGTATCTGTCAGTGTTTCATGTATCTGTGAAACAATGATTTAAAAATATTTTTGAAATATAATTTCAATTATTTTTAAAAATAATTATTGTCATGCAAGAACATCAACCTTGAAAGAAATGCCTGAAAGAAAAAGGAAATTACAAACTTACAATAAATTAATTACTTTAAATACTTTACCTACAAATTTCCATTCACTTCCACTTATTCTCATAACAGATGAAAATATTATATCTTTAGTGATAAAGATTTAATGGGGAAGACATGTATTGAACGTTCGCAGAGGGGAAAAACTTGAACAGACTGAAACAATGAGATAGAAGGTGTAAAAGTGTCAAGAAAAATGCGCACGTAATTTATGGACAGCTCCTAAATATTACATTTATTATAAGCCAGAGCTGAATTTATTTTGATTACAAGTAACAGAAAAATATAACTAAATAAAGAAGAGTCGAAATGGATATTTTAAGTTTTATATCATAGAAATGGAATGGGAGAATAATTTACAAAGAGTTTGCTCTGGGCGATGATGAATCGGCCAGTCAGTTAGGATATGTAATTTTATATACTGTATATAGATTTAGTCCAGTAAAAACCAGGAGAGCAGTTCTACAAAAGATTTTTACAGCTATTGAATTTTCTAATTCGTTATAAAATTGCTGACTTAAGCAACACAGAGTAAGAATGGCTTCGTCAAGGGCTGAGGAACAGCATCACAACATCAAACTCGAATTGAAGAACCCTCTCAATTCTTCAATATTTATTTTCTCAAAAAATATTCTGTCATCCTTGCAGGGAGAATTTCCAATATATTATAAATATATAAACGAAGGCACAGACTAAAGGAAAACAGAGACTAAAAACTCCCTACGACATTTGTTATCGATTTAAAGTCACGTAATAAATTTAAAGCAATCAATAACGATTATGCATACAGATATATTTATTTTAATACTGTATTAAAACAAGAAAAATAAAAACAAACATGTAGAATAGAGTATTTATTATAACATTTTATTATTATTAATACATTTCATTAAACATTACTGACATAGTCAGATTGTAATCAATAGATTAAATCACTTTTATCCTGAGATTATTTCCAAGAATTATACAATATTTGCCAATAAGGGTTAATTAAAAGTCTTCACATCTCTCTTCAGAAATAACATACACAATACTTTAATTTTTATTAAACATATTTTCATGTTTACTGCGACAATGTCTGGCTAAGGCACTTCTTCTGGTATAACCTTTTCCACATATGTCACAAACATAGCATTTTTTATCGCTATGAATAATTTTATGCTCTTCCAAAGAATATTTTGTCTTAAAATATTTGTTACACGTATCACAAGAATATTTGAATTTACACATATGCTGTTTTAAAGTAATACTGCGTTTAAAACTTTTATTACATATCTGACAAGTATAATCAAATTCATTACTATGAACGACTTTATGAAGTGACAAATACTGTTTTGTTTTAAAACGTTTGTTACATATGTCACAAGAATATTCGTATTCATTGATGTGTACATAAGTATGCCGTTTTAAACTAATACTGCGTTTAAAACTTTTATTACATACCTGACAAGTATGATTAAATTCATCATTATGAATTAATTTATGATGTTCCAAATAGATTTTTCTTTTAAAACGTTTGTTACATACCTCACAAACATAGTTACTTTCATCAGTGTGAGTTTTCTGATGCCTTTTTACTTCGCGTTTCAATTTGAAAGTCTTATTACAAATATCGCATTTGAAAGGACGGTCTTTACTATGCGTTGCTTCATGAAATAACAACCTACAATTCGTCTTAAATTCTTTACCACATATCTTACAGGCATGCATTTTGTGTATTCTCTTGTGTATTTCTAAACGGCCGTTACCAAATGGAACGCGCTTACCACAAATATCGCAATACAGGTTATTACTATGAATAAGTTTATGCTGTGGCAAATAGCTTTTTTGTTTAAAAGATTTGTTACATATATCACAAGAATATTTCTGTTCAGCTTTGTGTATATTATTAATGTGATTTTTTAATTCACAATTGCGTTTAAAACTTTTGTTACATATATGACAAATATGGTTGAATTTATCATTATGAATTATTTTATGATTGTTTAAAGTATCTTTTAATTTAAAACGTTTATTACATACCTGACAAGCATACTTAAGTTCGTCACTATGAGTTTCGTAATGCCTTTTTAAACTGCCTCTCCATTTAACACTCTTATTGCAAATATCACATTTAAAAGGTCGTTCTTCACTATGAATTTTTTGATGCGTATTTACTTTCTCTTTCCACTTGAAACCCTTATTACAAATACCGCATTTGAAAGGACGATCTTCACTATGCGTTGATTTATGACGTAACAAATTAGCTTTCCAATTAAATTCTTTTCCACATATCTTGCAGACATGAACTTTACCATTTTTTGGAGATGACTTCACTCCATCCCCAGATGGCTGCAAACGTAAATTCCTATGAGAGATTTCGTTTTGATTTCCGGTTTTGTGTTCTTTCACGTGTCTTCGCAAAAGAAAATGCCACAAAAACTTCTTATTGCAGGTTGTGCAACGAAATGGTTTATTACCAATATGACAGAACAGATGTGTTTCTAATATTCTGTTATTTGTAAACGTCTGTTTACATAAATTACACGAAACTTTTTCTTTAGAATGAGATGCAAACATAATGCTGAAGTATTTCCTTTTAATCTTATCATAAATTTTATTGCATTTTCTACTCGAAGGAACGTATTTGCTTGTTTTGATATTATATTTCAAATGTTTTTGTTTTTCTGAATTGGGCTGAATATCGTGTTCCTCAATTTGCTCTTCCTCCTTAACTGAAAGATTAAAAATAACATAATAAATTACCTATAATATTTAAATAAACACAACATAAGTTTAATATTAAAATGTTACTGATGTAGTATATCTATGTCTTTCATTTAAAAGAAAGGCATAATTTGTTGTTTGCACTAAAAATAAAACATTTTACAATCAAACTGATTGATTTAGCTTTAGTTTCTTTATAAGACTTTTAAATGCGAGTGAGAAATTAAATTGTTTCACTTTATCTGTTTTTATTTTATTTATTTATGTAGTTTATTCCAGTTGTTATCATCAAAACGTAGAAGAAACTGTGTGCTTTTAGAAAGGAAAAGAAGTACCTTCAAGTACAGAGACAAAATCGGTGGATTATTAGGAGTTTTTAAATCAAAATTCGACAATTTCACCTTATGTCTAGTAGATCTGTACAACGTTTTTCAAAAATATTTGCTACCTGTTAGAAAACACGTTGCAAATATGTATTTATTTATGCCATTAAAAAATTTATATAGCCCTCGTTTATTTCGTTTCAATACATTTTCTTTATTATTTTAGCGAATCCATGAACAAAGAAGATAAGATAAATCATTAGATCACAATTAATGAGTTGTGATTTAATGATTCTGATTCTTTTAACATACTTTTATTAAGTTCAAATTCATATTAATGCTACGTAGGTAGTTACTTATAATTCTCAAATAGCTAATCCTAGTTAAATGTATGACAGTTGAAACTTGAATACAGTTTTTCAACTGCCTTATAAATAATACAAGTATAAAAAGTTTGAACATGTTACTTACTTTGGATGTTCATTTCATTCCTGTTAAAATTTTCGACGGGCGTGAAGAATTCATTGTTGACAGGCTAAAAAATATACAAACAATACATGACAACCACGAATAATCACTTATGATATATAAAGTAACGAGTTGCTCAACTTTCCCGGCAACGTTTTAAAATTTTGGCTATCTGTAATAAAACGTTGTTTATATAAATTTTGATGTTTTTGACTATTATAGAAAGGCAAAGAAGTAGAAATGCGTTTTATATATTTAAAAAATGTTAAATGCAAATAACAAGTAAAATCACCATTAAGTCTGACCCTACTGGAGATACACACGACCCAATTATCTCCACTCCGTCTCGATTTTTAAGCAGCAAAATTTAATAGCCTCAATTTTCATAATAACCAAACTTTCCTGCAAAATTTCAGAAATTTTAGACAAAATGATCAAAAGTTATTAATTAATTTCAAACCGGGTGAACAAAATATTGCCCCCCACACACTAACATTCATACATAAACATAAAAACCCAAGATTGTTTCGCATTTTTCGACGTTTAAAGTATTCTAAGTTTAGAAATTTAAAAACTTGGAGAATAATTTTTGACCGATCGTCATAATTTCCCTTTGTTATAGGGAAGACCGGGGCAAGATCGGCATGTTAAGCTTTACTTAAATTCTGTGTAATAAATACTGCTGTAAACTGAAAAAAAGCTTTGCATATTGTCTATTGGAATGTTTTCTTACTATAGAACTGGTTAAAATCAGTTTGGAAATAAAAATAATTAAAATAATTACAACTTTACAAGAAGAGAGAAATTGACGAAGTTGCCCCGGGTATAGGGGCAAGATCGGCAACTTCTCTCTTTTTGTAAAGTTGTAATTATTTTAATTATTTTTATTAAAGTTGCCCCTGGTATAGGGGCAACAGTAATGGGGCAAGATAGGCACGTATATAAAATTATGTTATTAACAATGTATAAGTTGGAATTCACTATTAAAACAAAGAAATACAAATCCAACACCCATTTAATATTATTACAACGAAATGCAAGTTCAAAGACATATATACATGAATAACAAATGCAAACATGTTTTCATTTATCATCTGTTTGATTTTTATCCTTTGCTTCTAATGTGGCTTTATGTTGCCGATCTTACCCCGCTAGTCATGATTTCGAAACATTAAGTACAACCCTGAGAACAGAATGCCAAGCCACGATCTGGCCACGTGAATAAGTTGAAGTTACATCCTTCTAACAGGAAAAGTAACTTTCGTTATCATGGAATTATAACAAAACCTGCCAATTCAATATAAATGGAAAAAAAATATTATATGGAATTGAACGAAAATGAAAATTTGCTTGATAATTCAACTACGCTTGTTGGAGAACAATAAAAACACTACACTCAACAAGCCACCAATAAAACTCAACTGCCTAACCTATAACCAAAGTCTCCCTTTAATTTGTTTTTAAAAAAAAGCGCTTGACAAACTTGCCCCGCATGCCGAAGTTGCCCCGACCTCCCCTATATAACAGTCAGAAAAGTAATATAAGTGTCATTACACATTTATAAATTACAAATCCGTCTTTTGTGATTTCATATATACGCTATATATTAGAAAATTGCATTAAAATTGTTTTGAAAATTTTATAGAAATTATTTAGTCTTTTGGGGAAATTAACAAAATAACAAGCGAGATTCTTCACTTTCTATCTTGTCCATTGAAAAAAAATATTACTAATGAAGTAGGCTGATTCTGCTACAGATCTATGTTATTTATATAGTAATTAGCCCAGTGAAAGCCAAGAGAGTAGTTCTGCAAAGAAAAATATTTACACCTAATTAATTTTACAATTCCTTGTAAAACTGTTCTGCTCATTTTATTACATTAGAGAGGTTGCAGCCAAAGTTTAAACTTTAAACTTGTACGGCAAGTAGAAGTACACGTTTGACGTTTTAACTCCAAGCAAAACACGTTGCACCACAAGATAACGATTCATGGGATATTATCGAAAACTGTCGGAAACATTTAAGAACGACGAAGATTATCAATAAAAGTAAATAAACAAGTTAAACTATTTTAAAATATTTAGAGAATGTTTAATAACACTAAATAATGATTTTTTACTTTCATTAGCGTCGTGACTACGATGTAATAGTAAAACAATTCCATAGCGTTTTGCCTGTTTTCATGACATACTATCCTTGAGGAAAATAGCGGCTTATATAATTCCGGAAGCAGCTTGGGAAATTATTTTTAGAAATTTACAAACGTGTTATGGTGTTGATGGTAAAAGATGCCCTAAAGAACACAGTATTATAATAAGCTGTAGTGAACACAAATACATAAAAATCCTATAGGGACTTTAAATCATTTTCAAAATAATTGAATAACTAAATAATTTCTGGGTTTAAATCGTCTGTTTCTTTACAATGTTATTCACAAGTGTTTAAATACTCATTATTTTAATAAAATACGTCATAAATTTAACACCCCGAATATAAAAAAAAGCAAACGTTTAAGCTAAACATCTACTCGCCATGTTCGACGTTCGAAACGCCATTGTCAAACTTATAGGATTACAAGATGGCGGCGCTCGACGTTCAAGTTTTAGCAATGAAAACTTGGGCCGCAATGTTTCTATTCTTTTGTTGTAATCAACTGCTACTTCACAACTCATTAAAATTATAAATATCAGTGTTTATTAATTTGTTATTATCTGTGTTTATCTAATTACTTTTCATAGTAATAGAAAAATAAACAAATCTGGTATTTTGTACTATCGTCGTTTCAATTGGTCACAAAGTAAATTTTGCCAAGGGTTTCGTAAATCTTAGGTACGCCTGTATGTCGGGTAACCTTCGTCAACACGCGCCGCATTCACTATAGACATGACCCATCTTTTGTACCCAAAAAACTTTCCGTGAGTATGTATGTGTGGGCGTGTATCTTGGCCTTTATTTCACTTAATATTTCAGAATAAATTGAAGATTAAGAAACGAACGTTGTGTATAAGGACGTTATGTATAAAAAGCATTAATGCTATTAAATTTCAGTAAAGAAACATCGAAGAGTGAAGAGATATAAAATGGTAAAGTATAAAATCTCGAGTAGAATAAGACATAATGAAGATTTTAATTNTAAATTTACCTCTCTCTCTCTCTCTCATCCGCGAAGTCGAAGGTGTTTTGTAATTTTTTATTTTATTAAACGGTGTGATCACTCGACTTTGCCAACGCCTTATCGTCGTCCCCTCCGACTCTCCTCCACTCGCGTAACGCGTAACGCGTAACGGAACGTAACGCCATCCTAGACAAGAATGTAGGTCACTGACCTGTGGTCGGCAAAGAGAGGAACCTCTTCTCTCCCCGGCGGCTCACAAACGTAATAATATAAATGTTATTTTTTAAATAAAATCTCTTAACAGCCAGGAAACTTACGCAACTCATTGTTAGATTTTTTTCTTATACAGGGTGTATCAGAATGACGTTTTAAAAATTTGGGGGATTGTACAGGATGAAATTTTGAACGTTTTGATATAAGGAACCCATAGCCGGAAATGTGATATAAACTTTCTACAGCGGTAGGAAGTGCTTGACCGCCCTTCACTTTGGTAGCTACCCTTCCGTCCATTGACGTCATGTTATTGTTCTTGACTTCTTCCTCTGAGGTTATGTAAAGTCCCTTGTGTACACAACAACTGTAGAAACAGTTCATGAGCTTACGGAGCGCATCTTTACAGCATTTAATACCATCAGAGGAGAGCGTGGCATCTTAGAGAGTCGGACAAAACATGGTTCTTCGTTGCACATTATGTAACGAAGTTGGTGGTCGTCATATTGAACATTTACTCTAAAGTAGTGCAACCACTGATTCGATGTACAGTTTAACTGTATTCTACTGTTTTGTTAATAAAACTTGTTATAAATACTGTATTCTGCTAATTCATTTAACATACCGAATGCAAAGTGCAAAGTGTTATAGAAACTTTATATCACATTTCCGGCTATAGGTTCCTTATATCAAAACGTTGAAAATTTCATCCTCTACAATCCCCCAAATTTTTAAAACGTCATTCTGATACACCCTGTATAATACATATTATTTATTTAATATAGAATACACCTTCATTCAAAGCATAATTTTATATTAGTGATATTGAGCTATGCTTTAAACTGTTTATTCAGAAAGTTAAGTTAATATTAAAGTTTCACTGTAAAATATTTTTAAATTTGTATTAATTACCATCACCTGTTTATTATCATCTGGAAAAACAGCTTCTTTACAATCTTCAGTCTTTACTTCAATCTTCAATTTTTTCAAATCAATTTTACATTCTGATTTTATACCATGTTTTACATCACAATTTACTNATTCAGAAAGTTAAGTTAATATTAAAATTTCACTGTAAAATATTTTTAAATTTGTATTACTTACCATCACCTGTTTATTATCATCTGGAAAAACAGCTTCTTTACAATCTTCAGTCTTTATTTCAATATTCAATTTTTCCAAAACAACTTTACATTCTGATTTTATACCATGTTTTACATCACAATTTTTCTTTACTTCTTCTTCCTGGATATCTGTAGCGAAATTTACAAACTTTTCTTGTTAAAGGATTCTAAGAAAAACTAGAAATATAAAATTAAACCGAGTATATTTTCATTAATTAACACAATAATATTAACTTACATGTTTCAATGTAAGTTAACGTTACATATTAGTTTTCGACTTGTACATGTTTTAACTTATGTGTACAAGTCGAAAACTAACTACGAGTCACGGAAAATTGATGTTATGTGTGATAGAAATTATGATTAGAAACTTCTTTTCGTTATTAAAATAAACCAGCAGAGTGCTTAAGTTTTCCGAAAACATTTAAAACTATGTGTGGGGCCATGTCTTATGATATTTTCTTTAAAATATATTTTAGCAAAAAGCTTTATTTTAAAGGTAGAAATGAGTTTTATAAAAAATTGTAAATGAGAAAATTTAATTACAAATCACATAACCCTCGACCTTTAAACACAAAAACTTAAAAAGCATCAATTTCGTAAATGAGTGATATGTTTATGTATCGAGTTTGCTAACGATGGATAATTTACTTTCACTGTGGTACCGGCTCTTATAAGGAGAAAAAAAGTCTAATGCTATCATATTGCAGAATTATATTGCTATTACAATTAGTTATGGCGCTATCTGTTATGAGATTTTACGTAAAAAATTATTATAAAATGGCATAACGCTGAATTTTCACTTTAATTAGTACTTTAAAAACTTAGGGAATGTGAGAAGTAACATTACATCCCAGTCTAAGCACTCATTAATGAAGTGCTCACTTCACTCTTTTCAAAATATTATAAACCCACTCTTTTCAAAATATTATAAAAATATATTTATAAAAACAATTATATAAATACCGGCAGACTTTTCCGGAATTTATTTTAAAAATTTGAATTTAATCATATAATTGAGCTGTAATTTGAAAATATTGTAAACCAATAAATTCTCATTTTCACCTGTCTGCGTGTCATTCCTTTCTTAATCTCGAGAACAAACGAAGATGAAATCAGAAATTAGATAATATTTAAATATTTGGAGCACGAGATACCGATTAACTGTGTACGAATTTTTGGTGAAAATCTTTACTCCTAAAAACAGTTAGTAAATGACCGGCACAACTCTATTACGGAAGGAAAAGTATAATGTAGAGAGACAAGCCACTATTAATTTGAGATGAACAGCATATATTTTAAATTAAATACATTAAAAATGTGATCATAAATTGCAGTACATCATTGTGACGATGTCATAATAAATAATTGCTCGTTTCATTGAAATCAAAAACATCTAAATTAGAATTTTCTTTGTTGTAAGATTATGATCAATTGAATTGACAATATTAAATCTGTCAACTAAATTAAATATTATTGATTATATTAAATTCTATTTAAATCCTTATTCACTATACATGACTTATTCGCAAAGTTTTTCAAACGTTATCATTTCAATTTATATAAATTTATGTATTACGTATTATTCTTATCAGTAGAAAGATACTTTCATAGTATTAAAAGTATTTAGCCTCTTACCTCTTTCGATTTTATAACCAGAATGACTCCAACTAGTTAACCCGTTTGTGTTGTTCCCGGAAATTGGTTTTTCTTTAATAGTTATCTGAAATAATAAAAGATTACGTTATAATGTAAATAATAGTTTATTAAGAATCAGACTGTAATCTGAAAAGAGACATATAAAATCGCATTTCCTTTAGTTTCTACGACTGTTCGACAATCGATTCTTCAGACAACACAGATAGGTGAAAGCTAAAACCAGATGTGGAAAACTTAGAGGCGCGACGCCCCGATTAACTATACAAGAACTTCCGATACAAATTGAAAGTCACGTTATTTCAATCGACTCTATTACTAACAGGAAAAGTTTAGTGTAAACGGGCAAGCCACCACTAATATCAAATGAAGAGCATATATTTTAAATTAATAAAAGAAAAAGTTAATGAAAAATTGCAGCCTGCATTGTGAGGATGTCACAATAAATATCTGCTCGTTGATTGTCTTTTCTTTTTTGCAATTAGAATAAGTTTGAACTTCTTTTAATTTCGGATCTTGTAATGCGTATTAGAAGCGAAGGCATAAAAATCGTGTCGAATTTGACCCTCAGCTTTTGGAAACTTCCACGTTTTAAGACGTTTTTCGGGGTTCAGGAAGAACCCCGAAAAATGCTTAAAAACATGAAGATTTTACTTGTGATTACAAATTACAATATTTAAAAAATACAATTTATGTTTAATATCAAAATTAAACTTTTGCTATTTTATAACAACTAATAATGTAAACAGGTTTTTGAATAAAATTTCGTAACAGATAATGCCACACAATTTTGAAGTTTTTTGCCGGAAAAGTTACGCAACTCGTTTCTAGATTTTTTCGAGACAAATAATTTCAGGTTTCTTATTTTGTGATGATCAATCTTCTATCATTATCAATTTCCAAAGGACTTGATCGAAAATGGAAGAGATCGCGAGTCATGTTCTACTACTGTTTATGCCTGATAGGAGTTAAGAGACTTCAATACATTTTAATTATCTTATAGCTTAAATATCATTGATTCTACAAATATAATACACTAAACTCAAACTACACATACCTGAAATATAAATTTGTACATACGAAAGTCGATACGTTCAAAATATTATGTAGAATTAAGCATGAAATGAAGCAATAATAGTACTTTGAATTATTTTAATTCAAAGTACTGTTTAATTATTAAGCATAATAAATATAGGCTATAAAATTGTATGCATCTGTTAAGATATTTTGTTTAAATAATAGACTATACATATTTTTAATTACAGTAGAGCGTCGTTTATTTGAAAGTCGGTTATCCAAAAGAATTCCAGTCGGCAAATTAAAATTTTCGCTACTGCTGTGGCACTGTAATCTTTAGCTATATCTTGGGCTACTCCAATATTTTTTTGTGGGTGTGTGTATTTTAGCTGGCACCACTGGCACTTTTGTGTGGTGTTTTTCTGAGGACTGTGTGTCGTGCCGAACCGAACGTTTTTGATACTAGATTAAATTCTAAAGTATAAATTTTTTTTGTTTTTATATTTTTCAATACATTTATTTTGTTTGTAAGAAATAAAGAAATAATTTTTAACGACACAATAGCCACGATTATTATTATAAAAAGTTTATATTAGGCTTAACATCGACGAAAATTCAACGCGAAGCAACACGCAACAGAGGAAAATTTCAACATGGGATATTTTTTCGTACATGATCGGTTATCCGAACAAACCCAGTCCCCAATTGATTCGGATAAACGACGCTCTACTGTATTCTAAAATAGCAAAAGACTTAATACAGATGAGTTTATAAAACGTTGTAAATGATAGCAAATAAAATTATCATTAAGTATGATCCCTGGAGAAATATGACACGTGACCAGTGGCGAGCCGTCTATGGAGGCCGTGCAAAGACCGCTTTCCTTGTATTTTCTAAAATATAAATACATATTGTGCGATTATTTTCACATTTTAACGTACACTGAATTGAATAAAATTAATATTTTATTATAATCGCATTATGTATCTTATTACATATTTCTATACTACATGTGAAAAACAATGATGAGATTCGAATATAAATTTCCAATGGAAACGCCGTATTGTCGAATACGGAGAAAGTATTCGAATAGAGTAAAGCTACGTATTACATCATGCATTCGCGTATGCGCTTTACAGAGCAGCAACCTCACGCGGTTGAGCTGGTGGATTCTACACACTAAAATATCGTATAACGCTTCGAATGATTCTATCCAGGGCCAGCATAGCTTCCCTATTATCAAATGTCACCGCACCCATCTGCAAATGACCACCCTCTATCTCTCCATCCTCTTGACCTTTCACAACGAAAGTTTAGTAGCATCAATGTCCCTTATATACAAGCTTCAATGCGGAATTTCGTTCCTTTATCTTCACCCTGTGCTGAGATATTAAGCGAAATAGACGTCAACAAACAAACAGACACACACACACACACACACATTTATATATACGAAATCAGTTTGGATTTTCCGGTTCAGAAAGTTTCAAGACGTGGAGATTTGCAAAAATGTCAGAGGGTCAAATCTGACAGGATTGAGTTACTTTTCCTTGTTATGAAGTTATAACAACCGACAATGTAAAACGTACAATTATGAAAAACGTGACTTCATATAATAGGAACAGATAATTGCCAGTCAGCTGTAATATATACACAAGAATATACGAGTAACAATAAAAATATACATGTAAAAAATTTTAAAGTCAGTCGGACCACAAAATTCCGTCAGTAAAAAAAGGGTTATTTTTTTAAAAACGAACACCGTGGCCAAAACGTTAAATTTATAGTAAAGAGCCGAAATGACTTTCATTTGAAATCGAAAATAACGTAGTTGTGCTTAAAACTCGTGGGGCCATTATTTATTCAAATACAGTAGAGCGTTGTTTATCCGAATCAATTGGGGACTGGGTTTGTTCGGATAACTTATTTTTCGGATAACCAATTATGTACGAAAAAATATATTAATTTATCCCGTGTTGAAATTTTTCTCCGTTGCGTGTCGCTCGCGTTGAATTTTAGTCGATGTTAAGCCTAACGAAGACTATTGTATCGTTAAAAATTATTTATTTATTTTGTACAAACAAAATAAATATATTGAAAAATATAAAAACAATAAAAAGTTATACTTCAGAAGTTAATCTAGTATCAAAAACGTAAAATATTTGAGTAGCCGAAGACATAGCCAAAGATTACAGCGCCACAGCACTGGCGAAAATTTAAATTTGTCGACTGGAATTCCTTCGGATAACTGACGTTTCGGATAACCGACCTTCGGATGAACGACGCTCTACTGTATACTGTTTAAAAAAAATTTTTTTTTCTATTTTCCACCTTATATTTTAGCATTTCAGTTGTGTTTCTCGTCCATAAAGTAACACCGCGATCTTACGATAAGTATTTTACACTCACCTCTAATGGTTCTGATTGAATTGTTTTATAACACTTCACATCTGTATTAAATTCTTTCTTGAAATTATTTAAATCAACTTCCAATTTTTCTTCGTTACGTTCAATCGTAAAGTCCGAATGTTTTGTTTCTAACTCTTCTTTTGTCTTCATTTTCTCGAATTACGATATTGTCAACAATCTGTATTCAATCAAAGAATTAATTAATTAATAAATGTTCATTCGAAATTTAGAACAAGCAATAAGGAAAGACCAGTAAACTCATTGGGGGTGCACTCTCAAGGTAAGGGATTCCAGTGGTAACACGTCTCCAGACGTGATACTTGCAGCTATAAAATCACGTGTTATATGGTTAATAGTTAACCATTTTGGTTACTGTTACCTTAGGTTCCAACATGTCGTCCGGTAATCTCGAATCAGAGCGTTAATTGGTATTCTCGATAGATGGCGATATCTGATAAAAAGTGTGACGAAATACGAAAAACTGTTGAACATGACGTAAACTTTGATTTGTGTGAATATGCAGAATATTTGATATGACGTAGTAACTGGATGTTTCGCCTGTAATTATGCAAATTAACTGATAGGGAGTCATTTGCTACAGTCTGTCGTTGAGTGTTTAGTGCATCTTTGTGTTGTTTCTATAGTATTTTACTAATGTTTAAATTGGGGTTTAAAATTCATTTTTAATATCAACATCAGAGTTAAAATATATTTATTTATGAAATATTAATAAACACGTATTAAAATTTATGATAAAAATTAAATTTGCGTGTGTCGTTGATATTTGGAGGCCCAGGGCTCGAGCAGTGGCGTAGCGAACATAACTGGCGCCCGGGACACGACACTTTATTGACGCTCCCCCCTCCCCTCCCCTCCAGAAACAAGTCTTCTTTGTCTTGGAAGCCATATGGCGCCCTCTGCGAGTGACGCCCGGGGAATGTTAGACTCCTTTCCCCCTCGCTACGGTAGTGGGTTTGAGTCCTATTAGTCTCTATTTCAGTGTTTTTCAACCTGTGGGTCGCGACCCCCAGGGGGGTCGCGAAGCCTTACACGGGGGGTCGCGGGTAAAAGAAAAAGACAAATGTTCGTAGGTCCTACACTACATTAAAAAACTACAATTTCAGCAAGAAGGCTGTATCTGTTTATTATNTACCGTGTTATAGGAAGTCGACTGTATTTTTCACTCACCTCTAAGGGTTCCGATTTAATTGTTTTATAGCACTTCACATCTATATTGTATTCTCTCTTGAAATTTTTAAAATCAAGTTCAAATTTTTCTTCGCTTCCTTCAATTGTAAAGTCCGAATGTTCCGTTTCTAACTCTTGTTTTATCTTCATTTTTTCTATTTGCGATATTCTCGTATGTCAACAATCTGTATTCAATTAATTAATTAATTAATTAATTAATGTTCATTCAAAGTTTAGAGCAAGTAATAAGGAAAGACGAGTAAACTCATTGCTATTGTTCCCGTTGTACCAGTAAACAAGGGATGCACTCTCAAAGTTAACGGAAGAGATTCCAGTGGTACACGTCACCAGCACACGTGATGCAGCTATAATATCACGTGTTATGTAGTTAATAGTCAAGAATTTTTAAATTGGGGTTTAAAATTAATTTTTAATAACATAAACATCAGAATTGAAATATATTAATATTTGAAATATTAATAAAAACATATTAAAATTTATGATAATAATTCAATTTTTGTGCGCCCTTGACACTTGGGGGCCAAGGGTTTGAGTTTTAGTCCTTATGTAGATTTGCTTCTGACTACGTAGCCTGATAGTTTAATGTTAACTCTCTTATAAATAAAAGATAGAATTAAAAGACAATTTAAATAGCAGGAAAATTTGTAAAATAAATGAATAAAACTACCAACAAATAAAAATGAATATAAGTTTGATTATCTTTTGTGCAAAACAACACTAAAATCATTTTAAATAGTTATATGGAAAGAAACGACAGTTGCAATTAATTAAAAATAGAATAATTAAATGCAAAAAATTCAATGCAAAATTAATATTACCCGATGATCTAGATTTTATAATTTACTTTTAACAAAATTTTGTTAAATTTTTTCGATATTTTCTTCTATTTTTGTAAAACGAAATTAAAGGAAAAACATTCTTTTCTGTTAATATACACCAACGCTTTCTAACCCATTATCCCTTGGCCTCTTTGTGCTCTCTGAGCGGTAAGGGGCCTAAAACCACAAATAAAAAAAAAACCTATTATCCCTTGCGTGAGAAAGACTTGGAAATATTTTTAAGAAAAACTTTTCTATGAAATTTGCACTTTGTATTTTTACCGTACATTGTTCTGCAAATATGGAAATCATTAAACGCAATGTTCCTTCTCACCCATTTTAAAAGAGTTAAGAAAAAAGATTGTCAGTGACCCCAATCTTACGGGACATTCGAATTTTCAACGCTGACTCAGCGCTCGTTAAAATTCGTTCCTTTTTTCAACGTTGAGGTAGCGCTGTTGTCAGCGCTGACTCATCACACTCAGCACTCAACAGATATGCTGACTGCTACTTTACAATGAATTGTGGGTAATTGGAACGACATTTGAACGAAAAATGGCGACCATGAAGGAGATGCACGTTACTGTGGATGGCAAAAGATATCATTTTGTGGTAGATGAAAAAACTGGAAAAATGATGACAGAAGGTAAGATTTTAAAAAAATTGAATATCATTTCAAGTAAGCGATAAATTTATTTTTCATTGTTTTTGTCAGATCACAATTATTTACTGGCATGTATAAACAAACTTCGATGTGAGAATGAGAAGAGTTCATCTACAGGTACTGTACATATTTTATATTAATAACAAATTGAATGTTGTATTTAACCAAATAGATAATTATTGTTTTCATAAATTTTAATAAAATTCCTCTTATTTTATTTTTTACATATATATTCAATGATAGAACAATCATCATCTGAAAGATCAGAAACAAATGTACAGTCTGTACAACTTTCAGAAACAGAAAAAATTGGTAAGTATATATTAAATAATATACAATAAGGATACTTTGTAATTATTATATATTGAGATTTTCTTTTAATTAATGCAATTCAAATTGAACAAATAAACATAAATAGCAGCTTTATATTAAATATAGACAATATACATTTGATAGAATAAGTGTTCATTAATTAATTTTTTGATTAATTATTTTTAAATGTAATAGTTCAAAAAAATTTTCTTGACAATACCAAAACAGTATGTAGTATTATGTATATTATATCAGATATCAGAGATTTTGTGTAAATAATAAATTATAGCAAACTATATAAGAATGCAAAATAAAGATTTTTTTTTTT